>NW_027411681.1:52509-268758 GCF_047663935.1 Musca autumnalis
TCTGGATTGTTATTTTTGGAAAATCTAATAGGAAGTATGCTGGAACGCTGTCAGAATATAACGGATGTTTTCAAATGACTTCAAAGTTAATATTATTGAAGAACGCGGATTGAACCTGACATTAACTGGCCTTTCTATTGATGTGGTTATTATTACTATTTATGTAAACCAAAATTGATTTTTGTGTTCGTTGTCATCGACCCCACATACTCACGGCCAAATTCACCATCGAATTGGATCTTTGTTACCACATTCTTATTTTCATCAGCTCAACAACTTGCATTATTCGCATCATTGCATAGAGTTCGTGCATAATCAAGGGATCCATATTTAATATGAATAACGAGATGTGAAACCGAGGTGGTTATGAAGACAGATAATAAAGGCAAAAGGTTGGTTGAAGGTACGTCGATTCTGTGATCGGATGTTTTTGAGAAACCCGTCCAATGTACATCAGTTTCATTGTGGTACTTTAAGCCACAAGAAGTAAGTTCAGCTGGGCCGAATTTTTTATACCCACCACCACGAGTTGTCCTTAGTAAAATGGAACCATTAGTTTCTGTTCGATTTTGAAAATACTATACTCTACGGCTTATTCCCAGGAGTCGTGGAATATGCTAACTGCTAACTTTCTTTTAAACCATGTTTAAGACGAATGAGACATCAATATTTTCTACCCATTCTGAATCCGAAATACCATGTTACGTTCATGCCATTTGATGCGGGTACAACCTTCAAAGTTCATAAAAACTGGAGTTTCCTTTAATTGGGATATATACAAAAATATGAACCTATATTGATCATTTTCTATGTCGAGGTTTTCTACCCACTGAGAATCCGAAATACCAAGTTACCGTCACTACAGAAGAAAAATCTTTTAAAAATTGTCACATCGACCGGCCAAATTACTGCACTTTCTGTCAGATGAAAATATGGACCTATGTCTAAAATTTTTGCCGATAAGTTTTTTAAACACTAGCCTCCTTAAATGGCAAATTAGATCAGGATGTACTGTTATGTATGGGGTATACCGAAATAAGGATGTATGCCAAACATTTTTCGTGAGTTTTCTGACCACTGGAAACTTTAAATGTGAGATTAAAGCTTATTCAGTTAGAAAATTATCTTAGGATTACTACAAATTACTAAATAAAATTTAATTCGTTGTGAGTTCCATGTTCATTTCATCAGACCGACAGACGCACATAGTTAATTCGAATTAGAAGTGTATGCTGATCAATAATATACATATGTATATTAGTGTTGGGCAATCTCGTTCATTGAGCGGATCAATCTTTTTCATTCCGTTCACCAAAAAGATCCGGGTCGTTCACTTCGTTCGTTGGCTCTTTTTCGTTCAAACAAAACGATATGAGCCAATGAATGAAATGAACGAGAGGAGCTAACTGAATCGTTGATTGTTTTGTGTGTGTTGCAAATTTGTGATGCTAGCGCTGGCGCAGCTTGGGTGAATTTGTCTGTGTGCAAAAAATGGGGGTGGTGATTGTTTTGAATATGAACGGGAGAAGCAAAAAGAACCAGAGGAGGTAAAAGAACGAGATGAACCATATGAGCCATTGATTTACTGAACCAATGTAGCTAACTGAAACATTAATTGTTTTGTGTGTGCAAATTTGTGATGCTAGCCCTAACGCATACATAATATCATAACAACTCTATTTAATTATTACGTTTGTTAATGAAAGGCACAATAAATTAAATCTTAAATCTTTGTAAAACTAATGGTGATGGTTCTGCTGCTAATTTTATAGCAGCAATGTCTTGGCCATCAGGGATCTAAATGAACGATATAAAACAATGTGCTGGATACGGATCCGTTCGTTCTGTTCACGGAGTCGTTCCTTTGAACCGGTTCGTTCATGAACGACACAAGTCTAATGTATATACTTTATGGATTCTCAGACAAAAAGTAGTGTTGTAATGCATGAATGAACGGAATGGCAAACATCTTATGGTGGAGGGTACTAAAATGAATAAAGTTTGCTAAAAGCTTCAAAATCGAATGTACCTCTTCTATGGGGCCTATATTAAATAGTACACTACCTATACCTACAATTCTCGGTATGAATTATTATAAAGCTCTGCGAGATGTTTCTTGATTTCAACAGGCTATATCGACTAAAAATTTTATGCTGATCAATAATATATACTTTATACGGTCTCCGAAGAATATTTCGATGTGTTACAAACGGAATACAACTTTAATTATACCCTCCATTGTGGTTGAAGTTATAAGAACTTTATATATAACAAAAAATATAAAATGTATTCGTTTCGTCTCTCAAAAGCCATGACAATAAAGGAATTTCAAGGCAAATAATCAACTTCTACGTACCTTTAATGACTGCGAGACGAAGTTCGCCGGGTCCACTAGTTTATTATAAAGACATACATATACGCTTTTCGTAATAACTTATTAATAGTTTTAATCTAATTTAAAATCAATATCAAATTATTCTGGACCAATTAGTTATCAGATCGCGATATTTCAGAACACTTAATGCACCTTTGACAATATTGAAATTTTTTGTTTTTCTTTATAAACTCGCGAATTTTATGTTTATATTTATTGTGCCTACCGGACAAGAGAATATGGAGTCATTTGCAACGAATTCGCGAAAGTTACAGACTGTTTTTAATGAATTTGCCTATGAGAATTGTATTTGTTTTCTATAAATATTTATTCAAACAAAGCAAATTTTAATGTTTAAATAGAAAAAATATCAAAAGGGCTTTAGTAATTGCAGTTGGTGAGGAAATTTTTTCATCGAATCGAACTAAAACACTCGTTTTCGTTATCAGGACAATATTCCGCACATGGTACTGGCGTAGTATTTTTTGGTTATACCTCTAATAAACACGATCTACAATTACACGGATAAGTTAATAATTAGTATACACATTCAATATTTTTTAAAGAATCCAAGAAACCAAGTAGGCTCCTACGGATAAGACACAAACGTTATTATTAACACTCACCCACACACCCCTGAAGGCTTTTGCTCTGTTGCAGAACTTACAAGTGAATACTATTTTTAGAAGTTTGAATTTGCTTTTCTTTTTTCAATTTGTCAAACAATTTAAATATGGTGGATTCTTGCTGGTTCTGGAGCAGAGCATAAAACAACTCAACAAAAAAAGTACTCCTGAACATTTGTAAACTAAATGATTGTACGACACACATTATATGATATTCATGTAATGTTTCGTGTCTTTTGTTATGTTGGTTAGTACGTAAGTCTGACAGAGAGCGAAAATAGAAATAAACACAAAAACCAACGGAAACGAGATTCAATTATTTATAAGAGGGTTAGTTCAACTTTCAATTATTTTTACTATAAGTTAAGCCCATAATCATTAGTAGTTAAGTGAAGAGATATACATATATTAAACATTTACAAGAAATTATAATAATAAAAAATATATAACTAATATTTTTCAAAATTATATACAAGATTTTGTTTTATTTGGGATGCAATAAAGTAAGTAGAATACATTTCCTTCCTGCCTACAAATTTGGACACATTTTTCAAGAGAACAAAAAATGTAATTGCTTGTCTTTGCCATAATTTTCTCAATGTCAGATCTAAGTATTGGATATTGAAGCTGTCACAAGCACACATACAAAATTTAAAAAAAATCAAAATTTCGTGGGATGTTCTTGTTATTTTAAGCCCAAAACTTCTTTTAAAATGTCCAACGTAAAGTGTTTACAAGAAAAGTGTCAAAAATATTTTATTATTCTTACAATATCGAAAAAGGGGTGATGTTGATTGACAGCTGACAAAAACAATTCAATTCGCTGTAAGTGACGTAAATACTTAACCCTTATTTGCAAATGTTAAATTTTGTTTTAAAAAATTGAAATATTAAAAACTCCGAAATTAATTTTTTATACTTTAATCGCCCTAACAAAACAATTATTTTTTATTTAACTTATAATATTCAGCAGCATGATTGCAATAATTGTACGACACGTTTAAACAAAAGTCATCAAGTTCAATGCCTAACAGACTGCAAGACGAAGATTGGCGGGTCCACTAGTACAAACAAAACATCAAAATTTTCGGCGGTGGCAAATTCCCTCAGTTTATTGTTGGCTTACATTTCCTGAGTATTTCAGCAATGAACAACCACGGTGCTCTTCAATCAAATTTAAATGGAAGGTGCTTACACCTGGGAAGTTTTTGCGGATTCTGAAACTACAATGTTCATAGATGAGAAAAATCAAAAAACAAAAAATCGCCGGAGCGCTTTTTAAATAAATCGCGATTCAAGTTGACATTTTAGGGGTTGTTTAGGTTATCACGATTTTGCTTAGAAACTGCAAGTCCTATCAAAATGAATCTGAAGAAAATGTTATAGCTATGAAAATTCTCTACAAGATTAACCTTTACGGTATTTTCGTAGGTTTTACCCTTTTTGAGATATTGAAGTTCAAATTGGGACAATGTACTGGCTGTATCGCCCCCTTATAAAACAATGTCATGAAGGGTGCGACTTAACTTTTAATTAAAACCGCTTACACATGAGAAGTTTTTGTGAATTCTGAAACAGAAATGTTCATAGATTAGAAAAATCCAAAAACAAGAAAAAATCGCTGTAGGGATTTTTAAATAAATCGTGGTAAAAATTCACATTTTTAGGTGCTTTTTAAGTTTTCACGATTTTGCTTGGAAACCGCAAGCCCAATCGAAATGGAGCTGAAGAAAATGTTGTAGCTGTGAAAATTTTCTACAGGATTGACGTTTATGATTTGTTCTCAGTCGGTACCATTTTTGAGATAAAGAAGCTGAGTTTACATTTTTAGTTTTTTTTGTTAGGGTTTCGCGATTTTGCTTGAATACGGCAAGTCTTATCGGCATGGGACCTGAGAAAATCTTATAGCTGTGAAAATTCTCTACAAGACTGGCTTACGTATTTTTTTCTGGGTTGTACAATTTTGTTAGATATATAAGTTTAAGTTGGGAAATTGCAGTAATGACATTGTTTTATAAGGAGACGATACAAAATTGAATTGAATTTGAATTGTTCCAATTTCAACTTCTATATCTCAAAAGTTGTAAAACCTACGAAAATATCATTAAGGACGATTTTGTAGAGAATTTTGATAGCTACAACATTTTCTTTATTCCCATTTTGATAGGACTCGCAAAAACTTAAACAACCCCTAAAAATGTCAACTTGAATCGCGATTTATTAAAACAGCGCTCCGGCGATTTTTTTTTTTGTTTTTTGATTTTTCTCATATATGAACATTGTAGTTTCAGAATCCGCAAAAACTTCCCAGGTGTAAGCACTTTCCATTTAAATTTGATTCAAGAGCACCGTGCTTCTTTACTTGGTTGTGTCGTAAGACATAAATTGTGATCATTTTATATTGATTCCAGCACTTCGGGTACATCCTTACCAAAAATTTGAAATGTTTCATTAAATAACTCTTGAAGGTCCATACTTTGTGAATCGTAATACATATTTCTACTAGGCATAGATTAGGTCCCCCACAAATTTTAAAAAAAATTTTCCCAATTAAGAAATTTAAGACTAGCTTTCAGTTAGTATATTGTTAAGAGTCCTCGAGACTATATTACGGCGTTATATGGAAAAGTCATTACTTCCTGAGATAATGATTCAAAGGTCCAACAAAAAACGTGCCGTCACCAGCTTGACTGACTGATGATTTGAAAGAAACTTTGTACATCGTAAAATTTCTCCCAAACGTACATCTAGTTCTAAAAAGGTATATATCGGACAACTCCTCACTAAATTTCATATTTTTCGCTTAAGTGCAGTAGTAGTCCTTAAAAGAAAGAAAGTAGTCCTTGTTAATTGAATTTCATTTTATGAAATCGAAGGAATCGTTTATACCGAATTGTGTCAATATTGTTGGCCCAGTTCTTTGAACTGCTTTGTTGGACATCACTTTACAGTCATTGATTATGAAAATACCTTGATTTCGAAAGTTCGACTCTAATTAACCCAATCACTGCGGTGGTTCCATATGGAACCACTTGTGTTATTTTACTTTTTGGAAGAAAAAATCCACATATTGAACATATTTATTTTAATATTAGTATTTTCTAAAAGTAAAGCATTACAGCTGTCTATTTGCCTTATATATTTCGGTCATTCAGGTTCCAATTATTTTCCTAAAAGCAGGATAAAGTGAAAATATATGCATTTTTTCACAAAACCTTCGCAGGGATTGGGTTAATTAGTTATTTTGGTTCAATTAGCCCTGCGTCACCTGATGTTATAAATGTATATCAATTTTGTACTTAATTTTAAATATTCTCTGGTATGTAGGAAGCATACGTGTTGCGTTTTGTTGGATGGAGATGGCATGTTTTAGGTGAATTCTACCTGAAATGCATTATTATCTATGATATACCCTCATTTTGCTACATTTTTTTGTCAACTTAATTCTAATGACAAGAATATGTGCATAATCTTCAGGATACCAGAAATGTTTGTTGGTTAGTGGCTCACGCAAAAAGTGACTATGACAAAAAGTGTCATCATTGTCACCGTTAGCGCTATCATCATCATCATTAAAAACCGTATTGCCACTGATGAGCTCCAGTCGTTATCATTATTACACCTATTAAGTGTTAATTCATTCATAATTAACATCATTATCGACGTTGCAAACAACTCATACGTACGAAAGCAGGAAAATTGTGTTATTAAAATATGTATGTATATGTTTAACGAAAAACACTTTAAACGACGTCGTTGTTGATTTACAAAAATCGTATTAGACCATCGTTAATGTATTGCTTCTAGAAGGGGATATTATAAAATGTGACAGAACTTAATATGTTTTATCTTATTTGAAATATAAAACCAAAGTGAAATCTCAAGTTTATATTCGTCTATGGTACATATAAGGTATCTAACTGAAATTTTCATAACAAAATCTAAATAAAAGGACTTGCTAAATAAAATGTTTTTTGTTAAGCACTTGTAGTGATTTATTAGACGGATTCCTCGTCTCATCACAAAGTGCATCAAAGAGATTAAGAGCAATTAAGAAAGGCGTTAAGTTCGGTCGGGCCGGATGTATGCTGTCTTAATTTTTTGCAAGAAATGTTTTGTACCCCTGACTAAAATTTTCAAAATATAGTGTGAGTGCCGTTCTATGGGGGCCATATACAGACCCATACCGACAAATTTCTGGCGGAAGATTGTACATACCCAACGAAAACTGAATACCAAATTTCAGCCTTTTCGGTGGGATGTTGGGGCAACAACCGTCAAAATACCGAAAATCGAAAAGTACCCTTCTATGGGGACTGTATGGAATGGAGCTATACCGACAACTTTCAGGTTGAAAGTTTTATACCTCCTTTAACATATGAAGCAAGAACAATACACGTTGGATTAAATGGAGAACGGAAGAAACAAACACAGCAGCGATATGTACACTGCCGAATGCCGACCTGAGAAAAGCGACAGGGCGCCTCCTCGTAATTCCAGTGGACCATCTGTATGAGGAGGCAAATTTTCTTCTATTACAGCTACACAATCGCATGTTTTAGTTACAGTACCTGCTCAAGTGTTACCGAGAGAGCCATCCCAATCACCATATCGTCGGTGTCATGCTTAAGTGTTCCATACGCCCATTTGCCCGTTTTGAGATAATCGCATTTTAATGTTTTGCGTCACAACTGTGTGGAGCTGACTAAAGCAAATATTTATATTTTGACTTGAAATATTAATAATAGTATATAGAACATATTTGCACAAAATTAAAGGAATATGTATTGGAATATAAAAGTTATAGAAAAATTTTGTCGATTTGTTCCATATCCACACTTATGACACAAATGTGAAATATTGTAAATCACATGGAACAAAGTGACAAAAAAATTTTCCATATTTGCCTCAATAAATTAAATACTTCTAAATCGAAAATTAAAATTCTGATTTTTGAAATGTGTTTTTAAACTTCTATGTTTTTAAAATATCAATTTCATAACTGAAAAAGTTTATGTTTTTCAGTCGAGGCGTGGATATCTCGGAAACTAGAGCAGATAGGAGAAAGCCGGCTAGAAATTCAGAAAGAGCATACCGGAAAACCCTTGAAACCACCTGTATCTCAAAAAGTCAAAAATGGCGTATGGAACACTTAAGCATGACACCGACGATATGGTGAAGAGATTTCATAATTTGTGTTAATGTAGTAAAAGTTCGTAATATTTTTATTTTAAACAATTAATAAATTCGCTTTATTTCAGGTGGAAGGTTGTAGCCCCGAAAGAAGACTAAATACCCAATTTCAGCAATTTCGGTGTTATATTGAAGCCACAACATTCAAAATACCGAAAATCGGAAGTTACCGCTCCATGGGGTTCTATGAAGACGTGGACCTATACGGACAAATTTCAGGTGGAAAGTTCTGTACTCCAAACGAAAAAATTTAAGCCATTTCAGGGAGATATTGACGTCAGAACTTTCCTTATCAAGAAATCAGTTTTAACTACAAACAACAAATCTGTGATTAAGCTGACTTACTTTACAAATAAACAGATCAAGAATATAAATAATTTATAGTGTATCCAACGAAAATTTCGATGTGTTACAAACGGAATGACAAATTTAATTATACCCTCCTTATTATGGTGGAGGGTATAAAAAGAAAATGAAACCGCGACGAATTCAATGTTATTTAGAATCTATTCTTAACACTAAGCCTTTCAATCCAACAAAAGCACAACTACAAATACATTTACTAATGCACGCTGTGTCTACCCTACAAATATTTGGAAGATTCTTGGACGATTTTTATCAGATTATTCTTCTATGCTTCTTTCCGGCGATCTTTAAGCGAATTTTTATGTAATTATCAGCCACGCAAGTAATATGGCATTCAAAAATTATTGTTTATAATCGATCAAACGCTACGATAAATCTTCTGCTATGCTGCTCGGATATCCTTCGCGAATTTGTATTACACTGTGAAACATTTTTAAGGTGATCTTGTGCAAACAATTCGAACTGTGGGTTTTTTGAAAGTACAGACCCAAACAACAAGAAACCCTAGTTGGGTTTTATTGTGTCAGATCCAGCTCGGATTTTATGGCCCCATATAAACATGGTTAAATATTGAGTTTTTAAAGAAATTCGGGGCTATATCTCTGAAACCAATGCGAATCTTATTCTGACCTCTGAAGCAAATTTGTTGATAAAGACACGAATAAAATATTTGCAGAAATAATGAACTCGAAAAACTACATTTATTGCCTAAAATGTCGAAATATATGCAAAAATTCCACAATTTTTATACATTTCGCTCCCTATCTCCAAAACCGTTAATTTTCTCTGAATATTTTCTTTTGGATAAATATTCCCTGGAATGTAATATACAACTCTTTAGAACATGTCATTGTTGTAAAATGTCTTTATGCCGTTGTTTTTAGTACATTTGTCAACGACGATTTAATAAAAATGTCAATAATGCAGTGAAATCAGAAATGCGAGAATAAACGGTTGGTGTGAACTGTGTTTGAAATACGTGTTGTAAAAGTTATGATGCAAAATACCGCTGAAATAACATGAAGTTAGCATTTTAGAGTTTCGGAATGTTCTGAAGAATTGTTGACACATTATTTGGAAGATTTTTGCAAAAGGTTACTTGGTTCAACTCCCAATAGTTTAGCCGATACTGACCAGAATTTCAGCAATTATGTAAAATTTTCTATATTTTATAGATTTGATGCCCTAGTTGGAGTTTTTCTTATGTGGTTCTATTCTATAAGTTCTATTATGTTAGGGCTACAATATTGCTAAGACAGCAAGGCCAAATTCGTATTCGTTTCTGATATAAAGGCCTGATAAATGCAAAAAAGTGTAGATTTAGTCCTGTTTAGATGAGGCCATAAAATCCGAACTGGATCTGATAGGACAAAACCATACTAGGGTTTTGTATTCTAAATATGTACTTTCAAAAAATGCATACTAGAAGTTGTTTGCATTTTCAGTGTTGCATAGTGTTATATTTCGCTGTTGTTAGTACAAGCGAATCTTCCGAAACCCGATCACTCGATTGTTACTGAAATTTTTGATTTGGTTGTATATAATTCTCATATACACTTTCTACATAATGTTGATATAAATGTCACGTATAATATTATGAACAGCAGATGCCCAGGTTTTGCCAAGTTAAATGAAGAACCACCACAACATACGGAATAATTAACAAGTAAGAACGGGTTTAAGTTCGGCCGGGCCCAACTTGTTATACCCTCCATCAGGAATGGTATTAAAGCAATTAGTTCCTTTCGTTTATGAAAAAGACTTAATACCAAGTTTCAGCAATTTCCGTAAAACAATATCGCTAAACTTCAAAATACGGAAATTCGGGAGGTGCCGTTCTATGGGGGCTATATCAAAACGTCGATCTATACGGACAAATTTCTGACGTAAAGTTTTTAGACTCAAAGAAGACTAAATACCAAATTTACGATATTTAATGAGGATAATTAAATCACGAGTTATGCTTCTATGGGGGATATAGGAAGACTAAATATGAAAAGACGAAATATGAAAGACTGAATAACAAATTTCAGTCATTTTGAAAATGGTTTTACTTCCAACGTAGAGTAAATACCAAATCTCAGCAATTTCTTTATATGAGACTTTTGCTTTTTTAGGCGAAGATCATTTTTAGTATTAATTTTTTAATTAATTTCTCGTTGGAAATCGAGCTTTATGATCAATAGTGCGTCTGAAAAAGGAAAGCCGACGACTCGAACCCACACACCCACCACAATGTGACATGACATGTTTCTCCTTTGGTAATAAAGGCTTCTCAGACATATCGGATGTTGGACCTCTTCGCTATTATCTAACTTTTACTTTTTCAAATGCAATTTGTTTCTTTTTACAACTCTGAATGTTTTGTTCAGTAATTGTATGGCTCTCATGACAAATGCTTAGAGTAGTCTTTGAAAGTCATGAGTTTGGCTCTTAACCCTAACACGCCGTGACAACATTTTTTCCTTGTGTTTTTCAAGAACGTGGGTTTAATCCCAGCCTGGCTCAGCAGATTTTATTTATTTGAGAATTTTGCTTTTTTAGGCGAAGATCATTTTTAGTATATATATAATATATAATAATTGTTCCACAACATCCCATAGGGACAAGGGAGACTTCTCTCATATCAATGAGTGCACCCCGATTCATATTAGCTCAATGATATGGGACCTACAGTTTATCGCCGAGTCCGAACGGCGTGTCTAAGACACCACTTTTGTAGAGAAGTTTTACATGGCTGAAATACTCAGGAAATGTCGCCAACATTACTGAGGGGTATTTTGCCACCGTTGAAAGTGTTTTGATGTTGCCTGGCCGGGGAATCGAACCCACGACCTTATGTGTGCAAGGCGGGTGTGCATACCATTGCACCACCGTGGCATTTTTAGTATTAATTTTTTAATTAATTTCTCGTTGGAAATCGAGCATTATGATCAACAATGCATCTGAAAAAGGAAAGCCGCCACAACCCCAAAAAAAGGAAAATCGGGAGGTACCGTTCAATGGGGGATGTTATGATGGCTTGAACCTATACCGACAAATTTCATATGGAAAGTTTTATAACTCAAATGAGGACTAAATACCAAATTGCAGAAATATCGGAGAAATATTGAGACCACAACCTTCAAAATACCGGAAATCGGGAGGTACCGTTCTTTGGGGCTTTATGAAGGCGTAGACCCATACCAAAAAATTCTGGGGGAAAATTTTATATTCCAAACGAAGGCTAAGTACCAAATTTCAGCCATTTCAGTGTGATAACGAAGCTAAAACCTTCAAAATACCGAAAATCGGGAGGTACCGTTCTATGGGGGCTATATGAAGGCGTGGACCTATACCGACAAAACTCTGGCGGAAAGTTGTATACCCCCAAGATAAAGTACCAAATTTCAGTTATTTCGGTGTGATAATGAAGCTGAAATCTTAAAAATATCGAAAATCGGGTGGTACAGTTTTACGGGGGATATCAAAACGTGGACCGATATAGCCCATTTGCAATACCAAACATCCTAGGAGTAATGGAAACTTCTGTACCAAATTACAAAGCTCTATCTTAAAATTAAATATTGCGAGATGTATCTTGATTTCAGCAGACGGACGGACAGACAGACGGACATGAACGGACGACTTAGAATTTTACCCTGATCAAGAACATAATATATATATATATTTTATAGGGTCTGCGATGAATATTTCGATGTGTTACAACGGAATGACAAATTTAATTATACCCTCCATATTATGGTGGAGAGCATAAAAACAAAAGGGATAATAAAAATAGGTAAAAAACTTTTTTAAGTTAAACGGTTTTATGTTAAACATACATTGCAATGTTTAAGATAAATGTACTAAAAACCAAAAAATAATAAAACAAGTAAGAAAAGTCTATAGTCGGACGGAGCCGACCATGGGATACCCTATACCACTATCCCTGAACCATCGCTCTCCACGGAATTTCTTTTCAATGATTGTGAAAATTTAATTATCATATATCAGAGATGTAATGTATAATACTTATGACCAAAACCAAAAAGTTATCTAGCATGACAAAGACATTTTTGTAGCAGGAAAGGAAAATTTAGTTCACACAAACTAAAATGTAATGAAACCCACTTATGTAGTACTACTACTTCCGTTGTTTAACCGCTACGTTATTGAAATTTTTACCAATTTCACACAAAAGTTTCAGTCCATTGAATCCGCTAAGTATTATCTGATCTTCACGTTGATTTGTACGCTTCTTCTTCATCATAAACTCAAACTTTGTTTAAAATTTTGCGGGTTATTATTTTGACCTACAGAGCCGCTACAAAATTGGTTAAAATTTTGTTTTTGGTCCATTTCATCCCCTGAACATTTCACCATCATCACCAAAAACTAATCATTTCTATTCTGGCCTGAACCAACCTCCTTAAAAAATTCGTTACAATCGGTCCATAATTGCGGCCTTAAGCTTGTTTGCAATTTTTAATGGACGGACGCACATCGCTAAATCGCTTTATCTCGTCGAGATATGACGAATATTTCGTGGTGTTACATAAACTTTTGGAGGGACAATATGTAGCATGGGATAAAAATGTGGTTCTCTACACAGAACCCATTATATATTAGGCATTAGGCCCGTTATCTAGCAAACACTTTATTGCAATTTACATCAGAGGAAAGGTCAGTAGTTTTTTCCCATATGTAGGCTACTTTGCGAAATATATATGTCCTCAAGGAATTAAAATATCGACCAAAAATAAAATTTTTATATTTTTCATACAACTGTAATGGTCCATTTGACCCGCTAAAGAATATCAGATCATCATTCAAAATTGTAGGCATCTTTTTCGACCCATACTCATACCCGGTGCAAAATTTCGTGACTATTGATGTATAATTGCGACTTCTAGCGAGTTTATTATTACACTACAAACAAATAACGGAATATATTGGGCTGTAACTCTGTTATCTGATCATGCCCACCAACATAATTGGCATCAATTGAAAGGTCAAGCAATCCACTTTCAAGTTTATCTCACTTGACCGGAATGTCACTTCCAGGAATTAAGATATAAGCTGTATATTAAAAATTTTCACAATTTTCACACAAAAGTTTTGGTTCATTTAACCCTCTAAATATTATCCGATCGCCATCTCAAGTTGCAAGCTTCTTCTTTGTCATATACTCTTACCTTTTTTAAAATTACGCGTTGATCGGACTATTATTGAGACCTACAGAGCCGCTACAAAATTGGATAAATATTATGTTTTTGGTCCATTTCATCCGCTAAATATTTAACGATCATCACCAATAAGAATAGGGATCTATTCTGATCTGAACCCGACCTCCACACAAAATTTCGTGACGATCGGTCCATAATTGCGGCCTGGAGCGTGTTTACAATTTATAATGGACAGACGGACGGACGGACAGACACACATCTCAAAATCGCTTTATCTCGTCGAGATATGAAGATTGGTATACCACATTGGGGGTCTCCGACGAATATTTCGCGGTGTTACATGAATTTTTACCAAAACAAACTTATAATACCCTTTTCCACATTGTGGTATAGGGTATAAAAAGATACAACCGTGGGAATTATAAACATATGCATAGACTAGACTAAAATAAAACCGTGCGGCACGTCAATTGACAGATTAAAATGTTTGTTTTGTAATGTTACACTATAATTAGGCAGTTGTTCAATCGACAACGATGGACGTGTGATAAGTAGGGCTAGAATGTGGAAACAAGCTAGCAAGCTCGATTATAAGCGAGTTTTAGGATTTCACAGCGGTGAGCGAGTAGTACTTTGTCGATTAAAGACAAACTACGAGCAGTGAAACGATTCCTCGCCAGCCAGTAGTGTGAATGTCCAACGATAAGCTAGTTGAAACATCTCTTTTATTTACATGGAGTGTATAACTATTGGAAATTCCATGAGCAAGAAAATAGTTAGTAATTTCCTCACCGTCTGCGGGCCAACTGCCTAACGACGAATTAAACGATTCTTCTATCGCACATTAAGTCGATAATTTGTAGACAATTGACGTGCCCCACGGTTTTATTTTAGTCTAGTCCATGCATATGTTTATAATTCCCACGGCTGTATCTATTTTATTATTTTTTGGTTTTTAGTACATTTATCTTAAACATTGCAATGTATGTTTAACATAAAACCGTTTAACTTAAAGCGTTTTTTACCTATTTTTATTATCCCTTTTGTTTTTATACCCTCCACCATAATATGGAGGGTATAATTAAATTTGTCATTCCGTTTGTAACACATCAAAATATTCATCGCAGACCCTATAATATATATATATATATATATATATATATATATATATATATATATATATATATATATATATATATATATCTTAAAAAGTTTTTTTTACCTATTTTTATTTTCTAGTTTTTAGTTTTTATTTCGCATTCTGTTTAATTCATTTAGTGCTTCATTATTGCAAGGTTTCTTGTCCGTTAGTTTATTGCAGTCCAACTCCTCTATACGTAGTCCCTGCAAAGATCTTACTCTACTAAGAGCCACGTAGGTTTGACCTTCTTCAAACAGTTTCGCACCTAAGTATACGTCTGCGTGATCCACAGTGCTGCCCTGCATTTTATGTATTGTAAAAGCACATGATAGTATTAAAGGCAACACACATCTGTGTGTATCGCTCCCGTTGTTTTGTTAACCTGGCTTCATATTCTTCAGGCGTTTCTAACGCTATCATCTGTGTGTATCGCTCACGTTGCTTTTTTAACCTGGCCTCATATTGCTCAGGTGTTTTTGACGCTAATTGTTCCCGTCGTTTCTGTAATCGACTATTTCTATCACCTTCACTTTCTTTAGCTCGTTTTGCTTTATACTTTTCTTTCGCTTTTTGAAGCCTTCGTTTACGTTGTGTTGCAGTTTCTGTTTTATTTGTGTTTGTATTTTTTATATATTTTTTACCATTTTGTTCCCACGAGTAATGGACATTTAAACGGTCGACCCCTTAAGAGGTCCAATAAAAGGGCAAGGCACTGTATTCTTCTTGTCAAGCCCTTTTATTTGATACCCATATTGGTGGGATTGATAAAAAATTGTTATTAGCCATTTGGTAGCGGCGGCCATCTTAGATTTCAATTTTGCATAGTAAATTGTATTCTACTTGTTGAGACCTTTCATTTGATACCCATGTTGATGGGATTGATAAAACCTACGTTATCCGCCATTTTGTAGAGCCCGCCATTTTGGATTTTAATTTTATATAGTACATTGTATTCTACTGGTTGAGCACTTTCATTTGATACCCATATTGATGGGATTGATAAAACCTACGTTATCCGCCATTTTGTAGCGGCGGCCATCTTGAATTTATAATGATAATGAATAAACATAATTGTATTGTCACCAAAATCCTTAGTGTATACAAAATTTTAGATTAATCGGTTGACAGGAAGAGGGTGAAATTTGAATTACTAAATTTGACCCAAGAATAAACAATAAATAAAACAAACGGGGTGAGCTAAATAAAACCATTTAAAAATCAATGAAACAAACAGCAAAGAAGATGAAAAAATAAACTCAATTTAATTTTTTCTTTAAATTTTCTTCTTCTAAAGATTTGCCATATGATTCGTCTGCGAATCAGGTGATTCCATTCTGTTTTCTACACAAGTGTACAGTGGTGCTGAAAAAAATCCCTAATACTATTTTTTGTAATTATTACGGAAATATGGTAAAATCTACTGGTCTTTTCTTTAATTGTCCAGTTATTCTAGGAAGTGATTCCACAACCCATTCACGGTAGTGCGATTCTGTAACAACTTAATTCCAGATATGTCAAAAATCGCTAGGCGTAAAATTTGAAATACCTATGACTTGCATTAATTCCGAGTATTTTCGGTACCAAAATGAACTTTAAACAAATATGTTTATGTGTTACAAATGCAATGAGAAAATTTCTAGGGGCACGGCACACTCATAATCTATTGGCGCCCTTAGTTACTTTCAATATGTTTATTATCAAATTCCATCATTTAATTAGAAATCGATGATGACAACAAGCTGGAAACACTGAGCGCCGATGTATTTTCATCACACTTTGTTTTTGACGACAACGCCAGCATTGTACGCTTCAAGTACATATACTAGGGCGTAAAGAATCCGTACATTCGAGCTGCAGATTGAGGGGTCCTTAAAATATTAGTCAATATGTTTTTGTGTCATTTGTGTCAAATAGGCTAAAAATCATATAAAATCGTATGATTTAATGGTCATATGCATTATACTTGGGAAACCTTCCGACAATTTATGTACATATTTTGCAAGTATGAATGTTGTCCTACACTCTTAGATAGTAAAAACTTCCTAAATGGTTACTGTCTATCTTTAGTCTGATAAAATTGTGCATTATATGAGTCTGCATCTTCCTACTATCATATTAACAGACTTTTGTTTTTATTAAATTATTCATTCAAACAAAAAGCAACAATAACCTTGATTATTCCCACAAGCACTCGCTTGTCTGGTCAGGGTGTAATATATTGGACTAATTTTTTTATTTTCGTTGCCTTCCCATTTCCCTTTCTTCATTATACTCACCGGCCACATTGACAGTAAATTACCTATGCAATATTCATATTCTAAGCTAAAATGTCATTTATCAAAAACCCTTTCTGTAATTAATGTTAAATGTGTAAAAACAAAGAAGTAGAGAAAAGGGCATTAACATTTTATAATTGCCCTGCATGATGTCAGGCATTGAGGCCAATTAAGTGGAAACGTGTACAAATTACTTTTGATAACTTTTCAATTATTTATGAAATATCAAACGCTAATGTGCGTTTTATTACCATAAACGACCCGAAACTGGTTTATTATTAAAGAGACGTGACAGTAACATGTAAAATATTGTCCTTTGTTCACCATAAAACATGATATAATTAAACCGAGACATGTCTAATAAGACTCACCAAAGAACCAGCAGCATCTTTTTCTGGTGGTGTTTGCCAAAGCAAATCATTTTAACAAATGCAAATTGAAGTGGCAAAGTTCTGGGTTAAAAAAAATTATAAAACGAATTAAAAGTTTACCAAAATTCACGAAAATAGTCTATGAAGAATTCATTAATTGGCGCAGGGACATACGCAGGATTTTATTTCGTTGTTGATTTTATATGAAATAATGACACAAAGTTTATAGACTCCGAATCCTTCTCGGAGTACTATTTGAGACTGCAAAATTCATGTTTGGTCTATGCAAAATTGGTAACAAAATTATATAATTCGAAAATTGTCATGATTGTTATTCCGACTGCATTCTTTATTTGTGGTATAATGTTAAAGAAGAGCACGATGCGCCTTAACTAACTTTAAATGAAAGGTGCTTACACCTGTGAAGTTTTCACACTTTCTAAAACTACAATGTTCATTGATGAGAAAAATCGAAAAACAATAGGATTTTCAAATAAATCGCGGTCAAAGCTCACATTTTTAGGAGTCTTTAAGGTTTTCACGGTTTCGATTGGAAATCGTAATGGGACTAAAGAAGATCATGTAGCTGTGAAAATTCTCTACAAGATTGAACATTATTAATTATACCCTCAGCATTTATGCTAACGAGGGTATACATATTTTCATACGGTAAAAATGTACCTCATCGAAATAATGGTTTTAGACCCCAAGTATGTTTTGACTAAATGTGTTTCAGACAATTTGGAGTCGATTGAGCAATGTCCGTCCGTCTGGCTGGCTAGTGCGCACGATAACTCTAGCACGGATGAACCGATTTGGTCCAAAATTTGGCTTTCGCAATATTTTGTCCCATATTCGCAATATCGGTCCACTCCTTCCGGTACCTTGTGCGTACGATAACTCTCGATGGTAGTGAACGATTTGGTCCATACTTTACACATCCTAATATATCTACCAGACATAGATCAGGTTCGAATATGGGCTATATTTGTCCACTTCTCCACTAAAAACACGAGTTGAATCTCCTCTGCCGTTATTAAAACAATACACTATAGTTTTAAGTATGTCCAATAATGTTTGTATTTTGCTTTAATGACTCGTAAAAAGACTCAATAAATTCCAACTTCAACTTCAACTTGTCCACTCCTTCGGGTACCTCCCACACAAAATTTTGCATAAATTCACTTTAAGGTCTGTTCTCGAATCACTTTAGTTTTTGTTGAAGCAACTTGCATTCGCTGCCTCAACTACGACAGTAAAAGTTTTTTCAGGGGAAGATCCATACTTCTTGAGAAAACAGCCCGAAAGTTGTAAAAACCCCTATGGCGCATTATATGTAGTGGCTGGAGAGCTCGAACCGAATACAGCGTTCGTCCACACTTTGGATATTGTAATATTTCTTCGAATATTAGATGAAATTCGAAGGTGCTGCTTATAGTAGAGCTGGCAAACTATCGATAGTCGAACTATCGTTTTGATCACTGACGTAAAGCTTTGTTTAATCGGACTCAGAATCAATTGTGTCTTAAATAAATCGCGACAGAGAACCCAGACGAAACATTTGTTTTACGGCAGCAATCATAACGATAGTCGGACTATCGATAGTTTGTCAGCTCTGGCTTATAGGTCCACTCCTTCCGGCACCGCACAATGTCGCGAGTTCATATTAACTGTGGCCAAAAATAGAAGGAGTTATTGTAGGTGCATCAACTTTGGTACACGTACCTATTATTGACTTACAATCTTCAGGACAAAAAATTGGGTTGGTCGGTCCACGTTTTGATATAGCCCCTATAGAACCGTACCTCCCGATTTTCGGTATTTTTAATGTTTTAGGCACAATGACCAACCGAAAGTATTCAAATTTTGTGGTTAGTCTTCGGCAGAGTTATCAAATATTCCAACAGAGAATTGTGGGCTTAGGTCCACGTTTTGATATAGCCCCCATACAACGGTACGTCCCGTATATCGGTATTTTGAAGATCTTAGCCTCATTATTACACCGAAATTGCTGAAATTTGGTATTTAGTCTTCGTAGGGGGCATTATACCTTCACCTTGAAAATTGTCTGTGTACGTCCACGCCTTCATATAGCCCCCATAGGACGGTACCTCCCGATTTTCGGTATTTTGGAGGTTTTAGCCTGATTATCACACCGAAATGGCTGAAAATTGGTATTAAGTCTCCGTTGGTGGACTTATAACCTTCCACCATAAATATGTCGATATAGGTCGTCGTCTTCCTATAGCCCCCATAGAACCGTGCCTCCTCATTTTCGGTATTTTGAGTGTTGTGACCTCAATATCCACCCGATATGACTGAAATTCTTCATATTGTTTGTGAGCATATTGAATATATCAAACTCTTGTGTTAATATATGAGATTTTCCTTTAAATTTTTTTTGACCGATTAGTGGTCAAAAAACGGTCAATTTTTTGTAAAAAATCGAAGTTTGATTTTCGCTGTTCACAATTTTTATAAAAATTGATATTTTTAAAATTCTCTCGTTTTAAATCAAGATTATTAGGTTCTTAATAAGCCCACAAAAATATATGATGATCGGTTCATTCGTTTTCGCGCTATAGCCATCACCACAAAACGATTTGTTAAAAAAGAGAACTAAGGAACAATTTTTGCAGCCACCGTTACTTTTAAATTTTAAATATTAACGCATAATATAATTTACATATTAATTTTAGAAAAAAAAAAACACAAAAATACGTATTAACTACATGTGTCGATTTAAAATCCAAATATAGCAAAAACTACTTCACGTATCAGTACCAAAATTCAGATTCTTCTTAATTAATATGTTTTCTATCATTCCCCATCAATAAATTTTTTCAACGAAGTATTTAGTTTTTACCATTTTTAGCCACGGTCGTGACACTGTGCACCGCCCCCACAAACCTCGAAAATATTCGTTAAAATGGTACGCGCGATTTCTCATAGAAGTAGCAACCGATTTGGTCCAAACTTTGGATCTCTAAATATTGTCGAAACTTAGTTTATGTTCAAATTTGGGCTGAGGGTATATCTCTGTCGGCAAAGCCGACTGATACTTTTTTTTTGTTTTTCCTAAGTTTTACCATTTTGAGATATAGAAGTTCAAATTGGGACAAAGCACTGACTTTATTGGCTCCTTATAAAACAATGTCATGTACGGTGTCCTTAACTAACTATAGATGAAAACGGCTTACAACTGGGATTTTGTGCGAATCCCGAAACGGCAATGCTCATAGATGATAAAAATCCAAAAACAAGGAGAAATCGCTGGAGGGATTTTTAAATAAATCGCGGTCAACGTTCACATTTTTAGGTTTATTTTAGATTTCCAGGATTTTGCTGGGAAGTGGCTAGTCCTATCGAAATTCAACTGAGGAAAATGTTGTAGCAGTGAAAATCCTCTAAACATTTTCTTTAGTCCCATTTCGATAGGACTTGTCGTTCCCACGCAAAATTGTGAAAACCTAATAAAACCTTAAAAATGTGAACTTTGACTGCGATTTATTTGAAAATCCCTCCGGTGATTTTTTTGCTTTCCAGGTGTAAGCACCTTTCATTTAAATCTAGTTAAGGCGCACCGTGAGAAGTTTTATTAATTTTTTAATTGTATGAGTAGAAGTTTTTGTACTCGGAGACATCAAACACTTTGCTGGACTCAGATCTTGCAACTAAATGGAACTAGAATTCAAACATTTCTTAAATTTTTATTTCTTAAAGCCTTGTTTTGAAAAATAACAATCGATCTTTAAGGCACCCCACATAATTATTAACTAATGATACCTAATAAAACTCTTGTCTATTGACCACTTGTACCCAAATGCGTTTTATATTTATCATAACTTGTAAACGAACTAAAAAATCTTGAATTTTGATGTCTGAAAATAAGTCAAAAAGTATAAATCGCCTTTGCCAACAGGATATGTGCCCTCAGCATATGTGAATTTGCGACTATAAACAGATGGAATAGCAGCTACACAACCAAAATATTTTCCCCCACAAATTATGTATTCAGGGAGTTTTTAGAATATTGAGCCTGTTTGGATGATAGTTACTGCGCTCGCAAACCATTTTATTTGGTCACATTAGTATTTAGAGCTTTGCCAGGAAGCATGAACTTGCCCACTAAAAATTGGATATCGCAGTAAACCAGACTACAAATGTCAAAAAAAAGTCCAAATTACTCACGAACAGTCTTTAAACTGAACTTATGTTGAATTTTGTGAGGGACGTACATGAATATGTTGGCCAAACATATTCTCTTGGAACTTGTTGTACGTTTGGAAGTAATTATACTCTACACTGCTATGTGGAAAGGTTATTATACGTTTGTTTTGGAAAAATTCATGTAATACCGTGAAATATTCGCCGTAGACCCCCAATCTTCATATCTCGACGAGATAAAGTGATTTTGAGATGTGTATCCGTCCGTCTGTACATTATAAATTGTAATCAAACTCCAGGCCGCAATTATGGACCGATCGTCACGAAATTTTGCATGGAGGTCGGCTTCAGACCAGAATAGACAACTATTCTTATTGGTGATGATCGTGAAATATTTAGCGTGTGAAATGGACCAAAAAAAATTTAACAGGTTTTTTATCTGATCTGCAGGTTGCAATAATAGTCCGATCGCCTCGAAATTTTATATAAGGTAAGAGTATATTACTAAGAAGAAGTCTGCAATTTGAGATGGTGATCAGATAAGATTAAGAAGGTTAAATGGACCAAAAGTTTTGTGTGAAATTCTGAAATTTTTTATATACAGTTTAATCCTGGAAGACACATTCCGGGCAAGTAAGCTCCGTTTGGAAAAGGAACTCTTGACCTTTCTATTGATGCCAATTGTGTTAGTGTACATGATTAAATAACAGAGTAACAGCCTAATACATACAGTTTTTTGTTTGTAGTATAATCATGTATTATGCGTGTATTACCATTTTTGAGAGATAGAAGTTTAAATTTTGACAATTTACTGACTGTATAGTCAGTCTCCTTAAAAAAGGTCATGACTGCAATTTCCCAAATTAAACTTATATATCTCAAAAATGGTAAAACCTAGGAAAAGATTGCGAAAACCAATCTTGTAGAGAATTTTCAGAGCCATAAGATTTTCATAGTCACATTTCGATACGACTTACCGTTTTAAAGAAAATCGAGAAAACCTAACAAAAGACCTAAAAAGATGACCTGAATTTCTATATCGCATAAATGGTAAAACCTAGGAACAAATCACAACAGCCTCTGGAGAATTTTCACAGCTACAACATTTTCTTTAGCCTCATTTCTATAGGACTGGCGGTTTCAAAGCAAAATCGCGAAAACCTAAAATAAACCTAAAAATGTGAACTATGACCGCGATTTTTTTAAAAATCCCTCCAACGATTTTTTTGTTTTTATACCCTACACCACCATGTGGGGAGGGTATTATAAGTTGGTTTTGGCCAAAAAGTTTGTAACGCATCGAAATAATGGTCGTAGACCCATACTTTTATATATCAAAATGAATGTCTCGACGAGCTGAGTCGATCTGGCTATGTGTGTCAGTCCGTCAGTCCGTCTGTCCATCTAAACCTTGTAATCACGCTACAGACCGCAATTTTGATCGGATCGTCACGAAATTTTGGATGTTGATGGGGGTCCCGGAGGGGAAGAAGCCTATTGATTTTGGTAATGGTGGGATAATATTTACGTGTCGGAAAGGGCAAAAAACTTAGGTGGATAAAAAGACAACGTTTTTTTTTCCAAAACCAATATCTCAGCTTCTATATGGGGTATACCAAAAGCAACCTGACAATGAAAGCAGAAAATATCACCTTTCTAATGATGTAAAGTAGGTGCTCGTAGGTGATCAAACAACGAAGATATCGCAATAGTAGCAAATAAAACCCCAATTTTCATTTTTGCGATTTTAATTATATTGACAAATATCACAGCTTTGGTTGAACATTTTTCAAAACCAAAGCCTGACAATAAAAGTAGAAGATCCTGTCTTTACAATGATGCAAACTAGGTCGGCGTAGGTAACCAAATAACGGAGATATCGCAATAGTCGGTAATACATCCAATTTTTCTATTTTTTGGAAATCCTGCTACAGGTCGCAATATTGATCGGATCGACACGAAAATTTCATGGTTAATGGGGGTCTCACAGATGAAGAAGCATATTGATTTTGGTGATGGTCGGATAATATTTAGGGGTCGGAATGGGCAAACACTTATTTGGAGAAAAGTCAACATTTTATTTCAAAGCCAATATCTCTGTTTCTTTAAGAGGTATATCAAAAGCAAAATCTGGCAAGGAAAGTAGAAAATATCACCTTTACAACGATGTAAATTAGGTTGTCATAGGTGGTCAAATAGCACAGATATGGCAATAGTCGATAATGCATCCCATTTCCGATTTTTTTGTAATCACGCTACAGGTCGCAATTTTGATCGGATGGTCACGAAATTTTGGGGGTTAATGGGGGTCCCAAAAAGAAAGAAGCCTATTGATTTTGATGATGGTCGGATAATATTCAGGGGTCGGAATGGGCAAGCACTTATTTGGAGAAAGGTCAACGTTTTATTTCAAAGCCAATATCTCTGTTTCTTTAAGAGGTATATCAAAAGCAAAATCTGGCAAGGAAAGTAGAAAATATCACCTTTACAACGATGTAAACTAGGTTGTCATAGGTGGTCAAATAGCAGAGATATGGCAATAGTCGATAATGCATCCCATTTCCGATTTTTTTGTAATCACGCCACAGGTCGCAATTTTGATCGGATCGTCAAGAAAGTTTATGGGTTAATGGGGGTCCCACAGAGGAATTTCAATGCCAATATATCTGTTTCTTTAAGAGGTATATCAAAAGCAAAACCTAGCAAGGAAAGTAGAAAATATCACCTTTACAACGATGTAAAGTAGGTTGTCGTAGCTGCTCAAACAACAGAGATATCGCAATAGTCGGTAATGTATCCCATTTTCTGATTTTTTTGTAATCACGCCACAGGTCGCAATTTTAATCGGATCGTCACGAATTTTTTGGGAGTTGATGCGGGTCCCACATAGGAAGGAGCCTATTGATTTTGGTGATAGCCGGCTAGTATTTAGTGGTCGGAATGGGGAAAAACTCATTTGGAGACAAATTCAAAGTTTTATTCTTTGTGAATATATTGGCTTCTAGTAGGGGTATTCCAACGACAAAGCCTGTCAATGGAAGAAGAAAATGTTACCTTTAAATTGGTGTAAAATCCATATCGATAGGGCTTGCGATTTCCAAGCAAAATCGTGAAAACCTAAAAAGCCCTAAACATGAAAATCCCTTCGGCGATTTTTTGTTTTTTCGATTTTTCACATCTATGAACATTGTAGTTTCAGAAACCGCAAAAACTTCACAGGTGTAAGCACCTTTCATTTAAATATAGTTAAGGCGCACCGTGACATACATACATTTGATTTTACCAAATTTCATCCACCTACTTCAATCCGTTCGGACGCTATAGTGATTTCTACAGAAGGACGGACATGGCTATATCGATGTAGAATTTCACGCTGATCAAGAATATTTATGTAGTTTGTAGGGCCTTATTATTTCGAGTAGTTACAAACGGAATCACAAACTTAATACACCCCCATAGAATGGAGGAAAGTATAAAAAGGTGGGAGATTGTTGACTAGCCATGTTTATGGTCGAATGACTGCTGGTGTTGACGTTAACAACTACTACAAATACGGTCATGCTGATGATGTTGGGAGAGCATAATCAACAACCACTAATACCATACCATACTAACAAAAGTCAAACTGTTTTATACACCAGTTCATGCGGTTAGAACATCCATAGCAGATACTCACTCACGTCTGTTATAGTTGTTGTGTTTTAGAATTTTTCCATGTAGCATAATATACTATCGTTTCGAATAACAATTGGACAGTGGTTAGAGAAAAAAGTAGTTAGACAGTAAATTTGAAGTACTATGGACAAACTACGGTGCGATGTAAAATCAAATGGAACTATATTTTGCATAAACAATCGATAGACAAAATTTGAACTTTTGCGAGGAAATATACAAAAAAATCGAAGAAACTAAAATTTATAGGAGGTGCCCTTGACAGCTTTTTTGTTAACGTCGGTTAATAGTGTACCTATTATTCGGTAACTTAGATTCTTTTTTCACTGGTCAATTTGTATATACTCCAAACATTTTACACATTGTAAGCCATTACCAGCTATACTGTTGTAGTCGTTTGTAAATGTCACTATAATCTGTAACTGAATTTTGTTGTTGATACTAGTAACAAGTTTCGTTTCAAAATAAAAGGGTGTGGAAGTTATGGGAATAGAGTTATGGATAACATAAAAAAGGAGTTACACTGTAAGAGTTATTTACCTAGTTTGTCAGTGGCAAAACATCACTTTTTGCCATATCCATTAAATGTAGTAAACCTTTATGTTAGAATACTGTCGTTCCTTGTTCGGTGTCCTATGTTATATGTAGCTTACTAGTTGATGCTATTCAAAGTTTAGCACTCACTCCAATTAAGCTTTTGTTACACGATTTGTTATTCCCTCAGTTCTTTAAAATTTAATTTTTTGTCATGTTACAACATTCGTTTCGGCGTTTTCTTTGCTGTGCTGTCTGGCTTTCATGTTTTCTGTGGTTGGTATTACTGACATAGTTTTGTCAACAAAATGGAGTCTCGTTTTATATGTTATGAAAATTAGGATTTAATTTTTAATACCTTTATTAGATTTCGGTGGCTGAGGTTTACAATGGTAGATTTTCGGAGTTAGTTAGAAATTAATGAAAAAATTCTCAACAATGCATGTTAATTGGGTTTGAATATTAATAGCTGCATAAAATTCAGCCTTTAGCGAGTCTTAACTCAGTGCTGAAGGACGCAGACTCGAAATCACGACCACGATTGTTGAACTGTGTCAAAGGGTCAGTTAAAATGCCATAACAAATGTTTGGTGAAATTGACATGCTTAGGATCCAAAAATGAAAAACATTTTTGAGAGTTATACTCATAAAAAATTCATCAGTTATTCACCTAAAAAGATGACATTCCAGATCACTTTCAATCGTGATTGAATAGGATCATTGGTATCGAACATTTTGCTGGGTATAAGCTGTGTGGAAAGTCGACTGATTCTTTTTTATTAGAGTGGGGCACATAAAATTATTTTGGGAAAAGGAATCCATGAAATATAATTTATGGATACTAAAAAAATATGGAAAAATAAATTGATTCTTGATTCAATTGTTCAACAATACTGTCGTCGTTTTATTAAAAAGAATATAGATTCTTACAAAAGCAGCGGTGGGATCGCAGAAATCAATAGCCTGAAAAATTTTTAAGCTATTTTATTCAATTGAGAAGAGAAAGCAGGATGCAGTCGAGAACTCAAAACCGAGGCAGAAACCAAATTGGATCTCGTGTTTCTGAAAATTCCGTTATAATTGCAGAAAATTCTGTGGGTGATGCCAATGCGACAAGGGATGAATTGCATGCAAAGATTCAAGAACTGGAAAATTTTGTAAAATCATTGAGTGAAAGGCAAAAAACCAACAGCATAAATTCCAGTCCACAATTTATCCTAGAATTTAAGCCAGGAATGGCAAATTTGTCAGTCTCCGCATGACATCAGACCCACGAATGTTCAAAGGTGGCAGGTGAGTCATCTGGAATAAATAAAGTGATGAATGTCAAATCTAGCAGCAATAACTCGTGCTATTTTATGAAATGTAGAGTTGGTGGTGGTACTTTTGATACATTCATAGATACAGGAAGTTCAGTTATACTTATGAAACAGTCAAGCGCCAATAAGGTTAAAGAACATCTTGACGCATGTTGTCTTCAGGTGAAAGGATATGGAGAATCAGTCATACCTGTCATTCAAAAATTCTCTTCAGAATTAGAAGTAGATCCAGCTTCAGCAGTAGTTGATATTTATATTGTTCCTGATCATGTTCAGGACGTTGACGTATTGATTGGGAGATCATTTATAAATCATCCGAAGATTTTGATGATTGTTACAAATAACATTATTCGGATTATATCCAGGACACAAGATTTGTTTCCTGAATATGCTTGTGATAAAAAAGAAAGAATATCTTTATTCGTAAAAGGAATGGTTACAATCCCAAAAAACATGCTAAGTTTATTGATGTGGAGACGGAACCCAATGAAGACGGAAGTTTTTACATTGATGATATGTATGTTAACAAACCGAATGAAGAGTATCGTGTTATAAGATGTATTATAGGGAAGAAGGGATTTATATGTGTCTGTATTGAATCTGAAAATGATATTACGTTTAAAGATGGGGTGCGAATAGGTAGAGTATATCCTTGCGAACCGGAAACAACTAGTTGTTGCGAGAACACGTTAGTTGATTCACGGAAACTAGAAAACTTTAGTATTTCAGACGTTATAGCTCAAATCCAGTGTTTGAATAAAGAACAAACGGAAACTTTGGTAGGGCTTTTAAACAAATATAGGAGTTGTTTTGCTAATGACTTGTCCGAATTAGGGACCATAAAAGATGCTCAGATGAAAATAATATTAAAAGATGAGGTTCCAGTGTCGTATACGCCATATCGAATGCCTTGGTCGGAGAGGGAAGTTGTTCGAGATTTGGTAGAAGAATTGAGAAATGCTGGTCTTATTCAGGACTCATCATCCTCGTACTCCAGCCCCATTCTTTAGTTAAAAAGAAAGATGGGGGGTACAGAATGTGCATAGATTTCAGAGTTCTGAACAGGAAAACCGAGAAAGAAGTTTTTCCAATGCCGAGAATGGATGATGAAATTGATAGATTAAAAGACAGCAAATATTTCACTAGTCTAGATTGTGCAAGTGGATACTACCAAATCTCAATGGATAACGACTCGTCTCATAAGACTGCATTTATAACACCCGATGGTCATTATGAATTCTTGAGAATGCCATTTGGTTTAGTAAATGCGCCAGCTGTATTTCAAAGAACTATGAATAAAGTTCTTGGAAATATAAAGTTTACTACGGCAATGGTTTATATGGACGATATATTAATCACATCTGATTCTGTTGTAAGTGGATTCGACAAACTTGAAATTGTATTAAAAAGATTAATTGATAAAGGAGTAACGTTTAAATTAAAAAAGTGTTTTTTCCTCCATAATTCTATTCAATATTTAGGTTTTTAAACAAGCTCAGAGGGTGTGAAACCAGGAAAAGAAAAAAATAAAGGCGGTGCTAGAATTTCCCGTGCCAAAAAATATACATGGGGTATGACAGTTTTTGGGATTAACAAGCTATTTTAGAAAATGTATGAATCAGTATGCTTTAGTTGCAAGAACTATTCAAAATTTGGTAAAAAAGGACTCCAAATTTACATGGGGGGATGAACAACATAAAGCATTTGTAGAATTAAAACAGAATCTAACGGAACGTCCCCTATTAGCAATTTATGACAGAGAAGCATATACTGAGTTGCACACAGACGCAAGTAAATGGGGAGTAGGTGCAGTTTTACTTCAAAAACAAACATATAATTTGTTAAAACCTGAGGCATATTTTATTCATTCAACATCAAAAGAGGAACAACGATATCATTCGTATGAATTGGAAACATTTAAAGTTGTCACGGACTGTGCTGCTTTGAGAACAGCCTTTGCCAAAAGAGATTTAGTTCCAAGAATAGGTTAACTTTACAAGAATATAATTTTGAGGTAGAGTATCGCCCGGGTGCTCAAATGAATCATGTGGATGCTTTGAGTCGCAATTCAATAAAAATATCTGAAAAGTCAACAGCTGAAAATTTTCGAGTAGAACTTTCAGAAATAGATTGGGTATTAGCTATGCAGCTTAGTGATGCTAGATGTGCATATTTAATCGAAGTTCTTAAAAACATCGCGCAAAATAAAGAAGAGAGACGAATACATGATGAATTCGCGTTGAAGCAGGAACGGTTGTACAAAAGAACTGAAACAGGATTGAAATGAGTTGTTCCAAAGACTTGCAGGAGGGAAATTGTATATAATTATCATGATAAGATAGGACACTTTTCTCTTGATAAAACTATCTCTGCTATAAGTAATAAATATTGGTTTGCTAATATGAGACTTTATGTTATCCGATACATTGCATGTTGTTTGCCATGTTTTTACAACAAATCACCTTCGGGAAAGCATGTTGGTGGGTTACATCCAATAGAAAAGGCAAAAGTTCCATTTGATACAGTTCACATTGACCATATGGGACCATTCACTCCAAGCAGAAGAAGAAATATGTATCTTATTGTAATGGTGGATGGATTTTCAAAATATGTGCAGCTAAGCGCGGTGCCGACAACTAAAGTGGAGCATGACATAACATTTTTAGAAGACTTTATTAAGATTTTTGGTGTACCGAGACGAATTGTTTGTGACAGAGCGAGTACGTTCACATGTCATCAGTTTGCGAACTTCATCAATGATTGTGGAATAAAAGTTATCCATAATGCAACTGCAACACCTCGTGCAAATGTTCAGGTGGAAAGGTATAACAGAACAATCCTATCTGCAATATGTGCATCCACTGAAGATGAAACTCAATGGGATGAATGCATAAGTAATTTGCAATCAACTGGGAAAATTCCAAATGAGCTTTTATTTGGTTTCTTACCAACAGGAAAAGATGGTGCTTCTTTGAGTAATAAAATTTAGAAAATACCGTAACAAATGTTATTATCAGTCGAGATCAAGCGAAAAGTTCGATAGACAAAATGCAAGAATACCAGAAACGAAAGTTTGATCAGAAGAGGAAAGAGGGTTTAACTTATAAGAAGGGTCAGTTAGTACTTGTTAAAAGGTCAAGAGTAACAGAAGGATGTCGAAAGCTTCTTCCTAAATTTTGTGGGCCATTTCAGATAGTTAAATATTTAGGAAATGATAGATATGTTGTAAGAGATATGCCAGGATCGAAAAGATCTCGAAAGCCATACGAAGGTATTGTATCGGCAGACAAAATTAAGTTATATGAATTATTTAACGCAGAAGTCGAGGATTAACATTATTTATTTAATATGAAACTCCCATAATAATATACATTTATTTACAGATGCATCACGAGGACGTGTGCAGAGGAGCGTAGCCGAGCTAAAGGCACTTACATAAATACATTTCATAAAATTATTTTGGGAAAAGGAATCCATGAAATATAATTTATGGATACTAAAAAAAATATGGAAAAATAAATTGATTCTTGATTCAATTGTTCAACAATACGGTCGTCGTTTTATTAAAAAGAATATAGATTCTTACAATAGTATTTCGGAGAACTTTTGCCGGACTACGGTATTGAAGACAAAGACATAAAGAAAGACGTAAAACTAATAAGACTAGACAATGCAGTGAAACATTACCCTTTACAGAAACAATGCAGTTTTCCTTTATTTTAACATCACAATCAAAGAAGAACATTTCATGTAACAGTATCAGAAACACATTTATTTCAACACCTTTTTTAGATGTTATTCGAATTATTTTAATTGTAATTCGAGAATTCCATTTGCAATTCGAATTATTCCGTTTGTAATTCGTATTATTTTATTTGTAATTCGAATAATTCCATTTGAAATTAGAATTATTCCATTTGTAATTCGAATTATTCCATTTGTAATTCGAATTATTCCATTTGTAATTCGAATTATTCCATTTGAAATTCGAATTATTCCATTTGTAATTCGATTTATTCCATTTGTAATTACCACAGTTATGAAATTATCGCTTAGTCTTAACTTAGCTATTGTTCTTCTCCTCTTCCTTATTTACTTCCTCAGCATCATTAGTGTTTACAACCACCCGGTCTGTTTGTATGTGCGTACATGTGTTATTTGCCAAACGTTTGCGTTTCGTCTGAACATTGTAGAAACTCCCAGATTAAGGGGACTAGAACAGTCTGTTGGGAGTTTAGTTGTGAATTGAACGCGACCTTAAGTAAGGAAGTAAAGAAAAAACCAACTGAGGTGAAGTCTTGTGTGAATAACTGAATTAAAGTCAATAAAACTTTTAGAATCGTAATCTAAAACGGATCCTGTTTTGTTCGGTACCAATCGTATCGGGGAATAAAACAACGTCTACACGGGATTAAGTTCAAACCCTAATTCCGTAACAATATATATACGGGAGCAATATTCAAATCTGAACCGATTTTGATATAATTTTGCAAGATTTTTTCTATATCTAATTCCGTCTCAAGTTTCATCAAAATTGAACATATATAGCGTGACTGGTGCACCAAACACCTAAAATCGGGCGAAACTATATATGGGAGCTATATCCAAATCTGATTTGATTTTTACCAAAATAAATAGCGTTCGCCCTTTGGCCAAAAAAAGATCTTTCCCAATTGTTATTTAAATCAGACAATAAATTCGACCTGTACTTTAATTACAAAAATACATGGACATGCTTAAATCGAAGCAAACACGTTTTGTCACTGTAACCGCGACATTTTGAACCAAAAGAAACTGCTGAAAAAAAATCAAAACGAGACGAGAGCAGCCCCTAAACTTCACTTTTTCCGAATATTGTGTAGGACGTACCCGAACGAGTGGACCGATATAGTTTATATTAGAACCCTATCTATATCTGGAGGGAATAATACGATGTTTATATCGATTGTTATCGTTTGAGAGTTATTGTTCACACCAACGGAGTGGACCGGTATGCCCCATCATCCAACTTCGAATAAGTTTGGGCAAAATATTACTAACACCCTGTTTTTGTAATTAATTCTTGTCTACATTCATAATAATTTAGGCATCCATAGCTCAGCCCTCAGAATACGTACATACCTAATTTTTCGTATACCCGTTCCATATATCGTTATGAATTCTTCATTTAAACATCAGCGCTTTACATATCCGCTAATGCGAGCAAATCGATCCACAAAATTTGACAATAAAAAATTTTACAAAAACTTTGGGTAATTGCAAAAAATTTGATCCTTTCGAGAGTTATCGTGAGCACACAGCCAGACACACGGACGGAAAGTTGTCTGAAATAGATTTCGTCCAAGCATACTTGGGCTCTTAAACCAAACCTAAAGGCTGAGGGTATAAAAATAGAAAACACTCTATTTTCACTCAACTTTTCCTGTATTCTTATAAAATAGCAAACTTAGAAAACTATAATTTTTCCTTTTTTTCGTCAAATGTTATTTTTATGTTTCTCAAAAATTTGATTTTTTGCGAATACATTGAGACATTTCGGGAGTATTTTTGCATCATGGCAAATGGTACGAATTCAGTTAACGATAATGACATATAAAAGATTGTTATATCATGCTTCGATTTTACTAAGATTTTTTTTCTAAACAGTCAAATTAATACGGTCGTATCTTTTGCGCGCTACGATCAAGGTAAGTTACAATAACATTTTTGGATCGACAATTTTTATACCCTCCACCATAGGATGGGGGTATATTAAGTTTGTCACTACGTTTGTAACTACTCGAAATAATCATTGTAGACCCCACAAACTATATATATTCTTGATCAGCGTGCAATTCTACATCGATATAGCCATGTCCGTCCGTCTGTCCGTCTGTCCGTCTGTGGAAATCACTCTAGCGTCCGAACGGATTGACGTAGGTTGATGAAATTTTGGGAAAATATGTTATATTTACGTAGGACTTTTGGTATTGAAAGCGGGCTATGTAGGTCCACGCTTTCGTATAGCCCCCATACAAAATGACGCGTGACGCGTCGTCGTTTTAAGGAATTTTTAAGATATTTGGCCCATTTTACCACCGAATTGGTTGTAATTTGGTACTTTGTGTCTCCAGAGGCCAAAAAATATTCCTACCAAAGTTGGGTTATATAGGTCCACGTTTTGGTATAGCCCCCATATAAGGCCCCATATAAAGTACGCGTCATTTTAATATATTTTGAATGTATTAGACCCATTTGACCACAGAATTGGTTGTAATTTGGTACTTTGTGTCTTCAGAGGCCAGAAAACATTCCTACCAATGTTGGGTTATATAGGTCCACGTTTTGGTATAGCCCCCACATAAGGCCCCTTATAAAGTACGCGTCATTTTAATATATTTTGAATGTATTAGACCCATTTGACCAAAGAATCGGTTTTAACTTTGTATTTTGTGTTTCCAGAGGCTAAGAAACATTTCTATCATAAAATGTTTATATAGGTCCACGTGTTGATATAGCCCCCATAATACAATATCTCCCGATTTTCGATATTTTGAACGTTTTAGCCTCATTATCACACCGAGATGGCTGAAATTTGGTATTTAGTCTTCTTTAGGCTTATAAAACTTTCCACCAGAAATTTGTAGGTATAGGTCCACGCCATCATATAGCCCCCATAGAACGGTACCTTCCGAATTTCGGTATTTTGAAGGTTGTGGCCACATTAATCCACCGAAATGACTGAAATTTGTGGTGGAGGGTATAAAAAGTTCGGCCCGACCGAACTTAACGCTTTTCTTACTTGTTTTTCTTAATCTATGTATCAAAGATCATTAATGTAGCATTAACAATTTTTTTGGATTTTTTTAATGGAATACTCGAGTTTAAATGTTGTTGCCCATATAGCAAAAGGAGTATCAATACTAAATTGTTTGACTTTTATTAATTTCTTATTAATAGTCTTCATCATTAAATTAATACCGATTGCGTCAAGTTTTATAAAGGACATATCTTGGAAATAATTTATGTAAATTTATTAACCCTTTTGTGGCCCGATGTTTGGCATGTTTTTGTGTGCTTATTTCCCACACCGTTTGAGATATTTAGGTAGCTTGATTTCAGAAGAATAAAAAAAATTAAATAAACAGCTAAATTGGCGAAGTTATGACTGTTTAATTAAAAGTATCGAGTAAAAATTTGGACATAAAATATTTAAGTGATTTTATAAAATGCCCTTTAATGTCAAATGAATTGACAAATTGCAGCCAACATGTTTTTTGAAAAATCTTACTGAGATGTTGATCTAATAAAATAAAAAAACCAACACAATTCACAGTTTCAATCAGTAGTTATAATTTTTTGAGCCTTGGAAGTTTATTGTGGGCAACATTGGGCCATTGTGGTAATAAAGAGGTTAGTGGAAGTCGAAAATACTGGTTAGTGGTATTCAATGAAACACATTCAGGCTTGTGCAAAATGTTGTATTTATATTAGAACCCAGCAAAAATCCTCATTACAAACCTCCTTTCCCACCCATTATTTTAACAAGGGCATACCGCCCGAAATATCTGCTTATTTTGTAACCACTGAAATAAGTAGTCAGAATCTACTCAGTATTTACTTATTTCAGTGGTTACATACTACTTTGTTCAGTGGTTACAAAATAACCAGATATTTCGCGCGACATGCCCTTGTTAAAATAATGGGTGGGAAAGGAGGTTTGTAATGAGGATTTTTGCTGGGAACTAGCTGAACCCGGTGCGCTTTGCTGCCCCGACTACGATAACATATAATGGAATGCCATAATTATATTAACGTTTTTAATATTCTAACGAATAAATATAGGAGATATGAAGGCGTTATATACCTATTCAGGGTTGTTATGGAGCTACTATTTGTATTTTTGTATGTTTCAGAAGGTAACACTCCTCCGAAAGCCTTTCCGCCTATAAGTATTCCTAATGATTTAGATATCTATATATATAAAAAAGGATGATGTTAGTTACTACGTTTATAACTCAAGAAAGGCTGAACAGGTTTTTACAATTCGCACCAATTCGGAATGGTCTCATGGCAGAAAAGGATAAAACCTAAAAAAATCCCGAAAATTTGCGAAAATTTTGCAAAAATATTTTTTCATGAAAGTAAATTTTTCCACAAACTTTTATCGAGATTCGCGTTTGGAGTATACCTTGACACTTATTTGGACAGTTTTTGGCGAAAATTGTATATGCACTAACTGTGAGGGTCCATTGTACGCCTTGGTTTTGTCAATTTTTGAAAGTTGTATCGAATTTTTTATTCGCAATCAAATCGATTTTCATTTATTTTCAAGCGTCTTTTTAGGAGCTTAACAGCGAAAAATGGTTAAAAGGAGAGGGCTTAGTTTAGAGTTTGTAAAGATTAGTGGTGGTTTCGGTCAGATGCCGATTGAAAAGATGAAGATGATAACGCCGAAAGTGGTTTCCACAGTTTTGAGGAAAAAGTACAAATCCACAAAATTGGTGGGTTATTTGAAAAATCAAGAGCTCCGAGGTAATTTCATTGGAACTGAGGTTGTGGCATATATGTATACTTTTAAGCTGTAAGTAAAAACATCTTCGAAAGATCAACTTCCGATTTATGCCGTATAAAATTTACGCTGTTCCAGATATATATTGATACTGTTCATATCCTGTCATGATACTAAAAAATGATATCCGCACTGAAAAATGTATGAATTCATACTGGAGATTTTTTGGTCGAATTATCTGACAAATATTCTTTATCGGGCAACATAAGTAGGTAAATACTTATTAAACGTTAATAAGTTTGTGATATTAATTTGACTATGTTATTTACGTCGAAATTAAATATAGGGTGACCAAGTAATCGACAACAGTCACGTGTTAGTGTGACAAGACTTCAAGCATCCGAAACACACAGAGAACGGCAACTAATAGAATAGCTCTGCTAACAAGGATCAATGTACCAAGTACTGGATAGTACAGTCTCAGTCAAAATTCAATTACCGCATTTGTCCGTGTTACCAGAGCCATTGCATCTAATTCCGAACTTGCAATGCAAGCAGAATTCGGGAGATCACGTTAAACAGAGAAGTCAGAAAAAAGCTGACGAAGGGGGTTAACTGATAACGATCGGATCGGATTAAATGAGCACTTTATACAGCATTAAATTAAAATTCCTACGATCGCATTCCTTCCTACGAATTCAATTACTTGAGTGAAATATCGCGTTCAGTGGTGAAAACAAGAATTGTAGAAAACCATCGATTATGAAACGAATAGGGGCGTTATATTATTTTGGTTCAACTATGTTACCGAATATTTTTATTTAAATCGCAAAATGTGTTATTTGCTTAAAAAATATATCTTTGTCCCGATTTACAGCTGCTTATTTTCTCGCAGCTATTGTCTGTTTATAGGAGAGAGAGTCGAAGCAAACAGAAACACTTTGCCTCTCAGTACCTTCTCTCTTCGTCAAACTGACAATTGTCGAGAGTACAATTATCTAATGTGCATCTGCTTCAAAGATCATCCTAAACAGTTCAAATCAAAGAAATATTTGCCACTGAACAAGGTGATAGCAATAATAGTATTATAGGTTTGAATCAAAGCCATCAAGTTCTGTACCTAACAAACTGCGAGACGAAGTTCGCTGGGTCTCCTAGTATCATAATAAAACATAAATCTTAAGAAGTCTCTCAAATATATGAAACTTAATAGCTGTAACCTTGGTCAATTCCTTCCCAACTATAAGTAGTTGTGTAAATAATGATGACTTTTACTGACTGCTAAGTCTTCAAAATTTCATTGAAATTGAACATACGTAACAAAAACCTAAAATCGACCGAAAATGTATGGGAGCTATATTCCTATATGAACCGATCTCTATATAATTTGTCAAATTTATTTTTAGACCAAATCCCGTCTCGCATTCCAAATTTCATTGAAATTGGACATACATAGCGTGTTTTGTGCATAAAATACAGAAAATCAGCCGAAAATATATATGGGAGCTATATTCAAATTTGAACCGATTTCGATATAATTTGTCCCATTTAATTCTAGAACGAATTCCGTTCCAAATTTCAGTGAAATTGGACATACTCGTATGTATATAGTGTGTCCAAATCTGAACCGGTCTCGATATAATTTGGCACATTTATTTTTTGAACAAATTCCGTCACACATCCCAAATTTCAGCGACATTGGGCACATATAGCGTGTTTGATGCATCAAATGTGGAAAATAGGCCGAAAATATATATTGGAGCTATATCCAAATCTGAACCGATTTCGATATTATTCGGCACATTTATGTCTAGACCAAATTCCGTTACACATTCCAAATTTCAGCGAAATTGGACATATCTAGCGTGTTTGGTGCATCAAATGCGGAAAATCGGCCGAAAATATATATGGGAGCTATATCCAAATCTGAACCGATTTCGATATAAATTGGCACATATATTTCTAGGCCAATATCCATCACACATTCAAAATTTCAGCGAAATTGGAAATATATAGCGTGTTTGGTACATAAAATAAGGAAGTCGGCCGAAAATATATGTGTATGGGAGCTATATCCAATTCTGAGCCGATTTGAATATAGTATGGCAAATTTATTTCTACATCAAATTCCGTCACACGTACAAAATTTGGAGGTTGTTTCTGTAATAGTTCTAAAGATATTTGCATACAAAATCTAATTTTTTTGGAGGTACCTCCGGTTTTGATCCTATATCTCCAGATCATCGCGAAATTTCAAAAAATCATATAGCCTATTTTCATTCCAAGCCATGTAGCAATGTACCCTAAAAATTTCAGTAAGATCTGTTCAGCGGTTTTCGAGTTTATAAGGCACAAACAAACGTACAAACAAATTTCAATTTTATATATATAGATTCGAAGATTGGACTTAAATTAAGAGAATACTGACATATTTTTGGTGAATATACATATTACATATTAGGAATTCGTAAGATATAAAGAACAGATATTTGGGTCAAATATCGTTGATGATAATTTTATGTATTGTATGAATGTCAATATTATTAGGTTTAGAGTCTGCATACAAAATAGAGATAATTTTCAATCGCTTCTACTCTGAAAAATGTCAATATGAGCATTTAAAATTATATGAACATCACCATATACGTCAAAATTGGCTAATTCGTGAACTATATATGATAAATATAGACCAATTTTACATTCAATTTCCATCAATTTTCCTCTAGAATTAAACAAACTCATTAGTTTATGCTTTTCCATGTCATAAATAATAAAAAATATAATGATAATACAAAGACTTAAGAAACAAACTTTGCTAATTTTTATATCCAAATGGCCCAATGTTGCACACAGGCAACATTTGGTAACTCCCAAACCAAGAGGAATTTATAATCATAATAAATATGAAAAATGTTTTTATCTCTACACGCAAAAAAAAAACGGCCTCTCTAACATATGTCCCAAACATATTTTGCAGCAAACATATATATGTTTGCATCAGTCCCAAACATAATATATGTTTGGGTCTGCAAACAAATATATGTTTGGGTGGAAACAAATATATGTTTGGGTGCAAACATATATATGTTTGGGTGCAAACATATATATGTTTGGGTGAAAAGATATTTATGTTTGGGTGCAAACAAAGATATGTTTGGGTGGAAACAATTTTATGTTTGGGTGCAAACATTTTATATGTTTGGGTGCACAAAAATACAAACCCATAAGGAACAAAAAAAAAACAAACACATGCACCAGTGGGCGCTTACTGAGAGCAAGGGAGCGTAAAATTCAATGTAAAACACTTTAAAATGTGTGCTCACTTGCTCTCAGTAAGAACTCACTGGTTTTTTCTATAGTATACACACAAATGTTGCGGTTTTTATTGAAAGACAAAAGAACAACAAACACATAGGTACATACAAAATTCCAAAGAAATACATAACACACTTTAATAAAAGAAAAACTGATTGAAATAATTTGCAAATAGTCACACTTTTAAAAAGGAAAAATATATAGAAACGTAGTTGAACGCTTCTCCTTAGTTGTGAAATAAAACAAATTGTCCTCATAGTTGAAATCATCGGCAGGGAATCGGCATCTAGAATCAAATGATTATATAATGTAATACAGGGACGTACGCAGGGGGGGGGGGGGGGGGGCACGGGGGGCCCGGGCCCCCCCCGAAATGGTTTGGTCCGACAAATTTTTTTTAGCTACTTTAACAAATAATTACGATTTTTTCTCTAAAATAATTTTTGTTTTTGAAATTTCAAATGAAAACTGATATTGTTCTGAAGGTTCTGTACTGAAAATGTACTTTGTCAGCAAGTTGTCTAAGAATATTTAATTTTTTTGTCTGAATACTCTTTTTAGAGAAACTTCCAGTAAAACTGAATTCCTTCTTTATGCCATGCCAGTGTTTTGAAATTCTGTAATGAATATAAAGGTCTTGAGGCTTTAAATTCATTTTGTATTCAAAACGATTACATATTCAGTTTTATGCGGATTAGAAGTACATAAAATTAAATGTCTATTGGACAATATGTACGACATACCAAGGGTTTTTCGTGGAGTATATCTCGAAAACCATTTAGAAAATTGTTTTACTGCCTTAATCAAAATTGTGTATTCCTAGTTTATATCAATTTGTTGCTAAACAGTGGAATAAAATAATGGAGAAAAATGTATTGTGCATTATAAAGTGATAAATAAATAGCATGCCAATCTGAATTTTTTCCTATCAGTAACAAATTTGTAGCTGAAAACAACCGTAAACGAAATTAATGCTTACACGTTGGTTATATGGTATTGTATTAAAATATGCTGTTATTTGTATTGTATATCACGGTGATCTTGAACCAACTTTAAATGAAAGAAGCTTAGATGAGAAAATAAAAAATCGCAATAATAGGGTTTTTTAGGTTTGCAGGGTTTTGCTGGGAAACCAAAAGCCATATCAAAATGTAACTAAAGAAAATATTGTAGCAGTGAAAATTCTCTACAATATTGTTTTTATATGACATTTTCGTGGGTTTTACCATTTTAGAAATATAGAAGTTCAAATTCGGACAATTCACTGAGTGTATCGTCTCCTTATAAAACATTGTCATGACTACAATTTTCTAACTTAAACTTATATATCTCAAAAATGGTACAACCGAGTAAAAAATTACGAATCCCAATCTTGTAGAGAACTTTCACAGCTATACGACTTTCTGTAGTCCCATTTCGATAAGACTTACTGTTTTTAAGCAAATCGTGAAAACCTAACAAAAAACCCAAAAATGTGACCTGAACTTCTTCTTCTTAGTTGGCCCATTACAGAACGGAGCCATACATTAGCACGGGTAGTATCAGCGTTTTGTATAGTGTTATTTTTGTTTGACGAGATGTGGCTTTGTTTTTAAATTGCTTACTTAGACCATAGTAGCATCTGTTGGCCAATACAATTCTTCTTCTTATTTCACAACTGATGTTGTTTGTTGTGTTTATGGCAGTACCGAGGTAGACGAAGTCTTTAACTACCTCAAAATTGTAGGTACCAACTTCCACAGTTGGTCCGAGCTCTATGGACGCTTTGCGCGTCGACACCATCAATTTGGGTGACGTAGGGGATGAATGATACCAAGCGACGGTCTTGACCGGCTTTAACATGGCAAAGCCCAGGATTTATCTTGGTCCCTCTTTCATCTCAAGTAGACACTGACCTCCCCGTGGTGTCACCTGGGGAACTGCCTTTAACACCCGTTAAAGGTAGTGAGCTAACATGTGCCGCGCGTTCACCCATAAGAACGTTAAAAACTTGGGTTTGGGCGTCGGGTTAGTAACCCTCCCCTAGAAAAAACATCCTACTATGAAACAAGTAAGAACAGACTATAGTCGGACGGGGCCGACCATGTGATACCCTATACCACTAAACGCGTCTTCTTGGGATAAAGTTATAAGATGTGCATTAGAAATTTTACCAATTTTCACACAAAAGTTTTGATCAATTTAACCCGCTAAATATTATCCGATCATACCGTTGACTTGCACGCTACTTCTTCATTTCAAACCAAAACTACGTTTAAAATTTCGCGCCGATCGGACTATTATTGCGACCTACAGAGCGGCTACAAAATCGAGCAAAAATTTTGTTTTTGGTCCATTTCATCCCTTTAACATTTCACGATCATCGCCAAAAACTAATCAGTTCTATTCTGGTCCAAACCCGACCTCCATACTAAATTTCGTGACAATCGGTCCATAATTGCGGCCTCTAGCTTGATTACAATTTTTAATGGACGGACAGACGGACGGACGGACGGACGGACACACATCGCTAAATCGCTTTATCTCGTCGAGATATGAAGTTTGGTATACCACATGAGGGGTCTACGACGAATATTTCGCGGCGTTACATGAATTTTTAGGAAAACAAACTTATTATACCCTTTTCCACATTGTGGTATCTATATATATAAAATTGAAATTTGTTTGTACGTTTGTTTGTTTGTTTGTTTGTGCCTTATAGACTTGAAAACCGCTGAAAAGATCTTACTGAAATGTTTAGGGTACATTGCTACATGGCCTGGAATGAAAATAGGCTATATAATTTTTTGGAATTTCGCGTTGATCTGGAGATATAGCATCAAAACGGGAGGTACCTCCAAAAAATTTATATTTTGTATGCAAATATCTTTAGAACTATTACACATACAATCTCTAAATTTTGTATGTGTGACGGAATTTGATGTAGAAATAAATTTACCAAATTATATTCAAATCGGTTCTGATTTGGATATAGCTCCCACATACATATATTTTCGGCCGATGTTCTTATTTTATGTACCAAACATGCTATTTATGTCCAATTTCAATGAAATTTGGAATGTGTGACGGAACTTGGTCTGGAAATAAACGTGCCAAATTATATAAAAATCGGTTCAGATTTGGATATTGCTCCCATACATATATATTTTCGGCCGACTTCCTTATTTTATGTACCAAACACGCTATATATGTCCAATTTCGCTGAAATTTTGAATGTCTGACGGAATTTGTTCCAGAAATAAATGTGCCAAATTATATCGAGATTGGTTCAGATTTGAATATAGCTCCCATATATATTTTCGCCGATTTCCGGTATTTTATGCACCAAGCATGCTATATATGTCCAATTTCGCTGAAATTTGAAATATGTAACGGAATTTGGTCTGGACATAAATGAGCCGAATTTTATCGAAATCGGTTCAGATTTGGATATAGCTCCCATATATATTTTCGGCCGATTTTCCGCATTTGATGCACCAAACAGGCTATATACGTCCAATTTCGCTGAAATTTGGAATGTGTAACGGAATTTGGTCTAGGCATAAATGTGCCGAATTATATCGAAAACGGTTCAGATTTGGATATGGCTTCAATATATATATTCGGCCGATTTTCCACATTTTATGCACCAAACACGCTGTATATGTTCAATTTCGCTGAAATTTGGAGGGTCTGACGGAATTTGTTCCGGAAATAAATGTGCCAACTTATATAGAGATCGGTTCAGATTTGAATATAGCTCCCATACATATTTTCGGCCGATTTTCTGTAGTTTATGCACCAAGCACGCTATATACAGTTGCGTATAAAATAATAGGAGTGCCCATGCACAAAAGGGAATTGTTCAAAAAAACATGGTTAAACTTCTCCATTTGGGGTTATTTTGTATTTGGTTAACATTGTAGACATTCCAACTGTTATTTCATTAACAGAAATGTTACAATTTGTATTAAATTATTTACTGTTTACACCAACATTATAAATCGTCTTAAAATTTTTTGTTCAAAAAAATAGGAGTGTGGAAGAAAAAGGACAATAAAAATATTTTTAGTTGAATTTACCACCAAAACTATAAATATTTTAGTTGATAGTACTAAATACAATATATTTTTTTTTTTTTTTTGAAAACAAAAGTCCTTTGGTGGTGTCCAGTAGATTTCAGTAGATTTTATAAACAAAACCTTTATTGATTAGAGTTGTTTAACACTTTGACTGTTGCCTCAAACAAAACATAATGATTGGTATCCCTTAAATTGATGTATTTTGAACCATGAACCAAATTTCAGCCAGTTTCCATTAATCCTTTATGAAAGGATCGACCAAAACAGCGCATTTATAAGTCATTTATTCCTCGACCAAATGAAATTATGGGGTCCCCAGGATGTTAGCTTTATGTACACTATCAATTTCACTTCTATTCCAAAAATATTTTAAAGCGTGAACGGTTGAAATTAGTTTTACACCATTTTGTGATAATCCGGCTTTGACTACTCTATGGTTGGTATACACCGTTCTATATTTTTCTACATAAAGTCACGTTTTTCTTTCAAAAGTACTTAATTTAGATTGGTTCTCATAGAAAATTATGTTTTACACGATGCAAAACCTAATAAACATATTCGCAGGGCAACTTCAGAAGTATTTCCTTAAAATTCGATTTTTAACAAAGCATGTAGAAAAATTGCTCATATCTGCCAATCATCCAATTTTTCAAATATAAACAAAGTAATTGTTCTGCGTGTAATTAAGATGCTAAGGGCCTTAAAACATTATTTGGTCGAGGAATTATTGCCTTATAGATGCGCTTTTTTGGTCAGTCCTTACATAAAAGTCTAATGGAAACTGGCTAAAGCTTGGCTCAAGGATAAAAATACACAAATTTGTGGGGAACCAATCATTATATATTGTTCGAGGTAACAGATAGAGTGTTAAACAACTCTAATCAACAATGGTTTTTTTTTATAAAATTCATCGATTTCCCAATAAATGCTCAAATTATAGGAAAATAGCTGCAAGGACAATATCCTGATTGTGGCCACATCCAAAAGCCTTTTTTGTTTTCAAACAGCCTTCAAATCTATTAAATTCACTACTAACAACTAAAATATTGTCAATTCTGGTCCTAAACTCAAATAAAAATATTTTTATTCTCCTTTTTCTTCCACACTCCTATTTTTTTGAACAAAAAATGTTAGGACGATTTATAATGTTGGTGTAAACAGTAAATAATTTAAAACATATTGCCACATTTCTATTTATGAATTAACAGTTGGGATGTCAACAATCTTGAACAAATGCAGAATTGGCGAAAATGGAGAATTTTAAACATGTTTTCTGGACCATTCCATTTTGTGTATGGGCACTCCTATTATTTTGAACACAGCTGTATGTCCAATTTCGCTGAAATTTGGAATGTATTACAGAACTTGGTCTAGAAATAAATGTGCCAAATTATATCGAAATCGGTTTAGATTTGGATATAGCTCCTGTATATATTTTTGGCCGATTTCCTGTATTTTATGAACCAAACTTGCTATAAATGTCCAATTTCTGTGATATTTGGAATGCGTAACGGGATTTGGTCTAGACATAAATGTGCCAAATCATATCGAAATCGGTTCAGATTTGGATATTGCTCCTATCTATATTTTAGGCCGATTTTCTGTATTTGATGCTCTAAACACGCTATATGTGTCCAATGTCGCTGAAATTTGGGATGTCTGACGGAATTTGTTCTGAATATAAATGTGCCAAATTCTATAGAGACCGGTTCAGATTTGGACCCACTACATATGTCCAGTTTCACTGAAATTTGGAAAGCGTGACGCAATTCGTTCTAGAAATAAATAGGACAAATTATACCGAAATCGGTTCAGATTAGAATATAGCTCCCATATATATTTTCGGCTGATTTTCCGTATTTTATGCACAACATGTGAATGTAAGACGGGATTTTTTCTAAACATAAATATGACAAATTATATCGAGAGCGGTTCATATAGGAATATAGCTACACATATATATATTTCGGTCGATTTAATGTTTTTGTTACGTATGTTCAATTTCAATAAAATTTTGAAGACTTAGCAGTCAGTAAAAGTCATCATTATTTACAGAAGTACTTATAGTTGGGAAGGAATTGACCAAGGCTGTTAAGTATCATATCTTTGAGAGACATCTTAAGATTTATGTTTTATTATGATATATCTAAATCATTAGTAATACTTATAGGCGGAAAGGATTTCGAAGGAGTGTTACCTCCTGAAACTTAAAAAAAAACCATAGTAGCTCCATAGCAATCCTGAATAGGTATATAACTCCTTCATATCTCCTATATTTATTCGTTAAAATATTAAAAACGTTAATATAATTATGGCATTCCATTATATTTTATCGTAGTCGGGGCAGCAAAGCGCGCCGGGTTCAGCTAGTCTATATATATAAAATTGAAATTTGTTTGTACGTTTGTTTGTTTGTTTGTTTGTTTGTGCCTTATAGACTCGAAAACCGCTGAACAGATCTTACTGAAATGTTTAGGGTACATTGCTACATGGCCTGGAATGAAAATAGGCTATATCATTTTTTGAAATTTCGCGTTGATCTGGAGATATAGCATCAAAACCGGAGGTACCTCCAAAAAATTTAGATTTTGTATGCAAATATCTTTAGAAGTATTACAGATACAATCTCCAAATTTTGTATGTGTGACGGAATTTGATGTAGAAATAAATTTACCAAATTATATTCAAATCGGTTTAGATTTGGATATAGCTCCCATATACATATATTTTCGGCCGATTTCCTTATTTTATGTACCAAACATGCTATTTATGTCCAATTTCGATGAAATTTGGAACGTATGACGGAACTTGGTCTGGAAATAAACGTGCCAATTTATATAAAAATCGGTTCAGATTTGGATATAGCTCCCATACACATATATTTTCGGCCGACTTCCTTATTTTATGCACTAAATACGCTATATATGTCCAATTACGCTGAAATTTTGAGTTTCTCACGGAATTTGTTCTAGAAATAAATGTGCCAGATTATATTGAGATTGATTCAGATTTGGATATAGCTCCCATACACATATATTTTCGGCCGATTTCCTTATTTTATGCGCCAAACACGCTATACATGTCCAATTTCGCTGAAATTTGGAGGGTCTGACGGAATTTGTTCTAGAAATAAACGTGCTAAATTATAAAGATATCGGTTCAGATTTGAATATAGCTCCCCTATATATTTTCGCCGATTTCCTGTATTTTATGCACCAGCACGCTATATATGTCCAATTTCGCTGAAATTTGAAATGTGTAACGGAATTTGGTCTAGGCATAAATGTGCCGAATTATATCGAAAACGGTTCAGATTTGGATATAGCTCCCATATATATTTTCGGCCGATTTTCCGCATTTGATGCACCAAACACGCTATATACGTCCAATTTCGCTGAAATTTGGAATGTGTAACGGAATTTGGTCTAGGCTAGGCACGCTGTATATGTTCAATTTCGCTGAAATTTGGAGGGTCTGACGGAATTTGTTCCAGAAATAAATGTGCTAACTTATATAGAGATCGGTTCAGATTTGAATATAGCTCCCATATATATTTTCGGCCCATTTTCTGTAGTTTATGCACTAAGCACGCTGTATGTGTCCAATTTCGCTGAAATTTGAAATATGTAACGGAATTTGGTCTAGGCATAAATGTGCCGAAATATATCGAAATCGGTTCAGATTTGGATATAGCTCCTGTATATATTTTCGGCCGATTTCCTGTATTTTATAAACCAATTTCATTTATGTCCAATTTCTGTGAAATTTGGAATGCGTAACGGGATTTGGTCTAGACATAAATGTGCCAAATCATATCGAAATCGGTTCAGATTTGGATATTGCTCCTATCTATATTTTAGGCCGATTTTCTGTATTTGATGCTCTAAACACGCTATATGTGTCCAATGTCGCTGAAATTTGGGATGTCTGACGGAATTTGTTCTAAATATAAATGTGCCAAATTCTATCGAGACCGGTTCAGACTTGGCAACACTACATATGACCAATTTCACTGTAATTTGGAAAGCGTGACGCAATTCGTTCTAGAATTCTAATCGGTTCAGATTAGAATATAGCTCCCATATATATTTTCGGCTGATTTTCCGTATTTTATGCACAAAATGTCATGTAAGACGGGATTTGGTCTAAAAATAAATATGACAAATTATATCGAGAGCGGTTCATATAGGAATATAGCTACCCATATATATTTTCGGTCGATTTAATGTTTTTGTTACGTATGTTCAATTTCAATGTAATTTTGAAGACTTAGCAGTCAGTAAAAGTCATCATTATTTACAGAAGTACTTATAGTTGGGAAGGAATTGACCAAGGCTGTTAAGTATCATATCTTTGAGAGACTTCTTAAGATTTATGTTTTATTATGATATATCTAAATCATTAGGAATACTTATAGGCGGAAAGGCTTTCGAAGGAGTGTTACCTCCTGAAACTTAAAAAAATACCATAGTAGCTCCATAACAATCCTGAATAGGTATATAACTCCTTCATATCTCCTATATTTATTCGTTAAAATATTAAAAACCTTAATATAATTATGGCATTCCATTATATTTTATCGTAGACGGGGCAGCAAAGCGCGCCGGGTTCAGCTAGTAGGGTATAAAAACGAAAGAAAAGAAAAACAAACCCCTGAACTTCTTTATCTCAAAAATGGAACAAATCAAACAAATTTCAAAGTTACAACATTTTCTTTAGCTCCATTTCGATAGGACTAGCGGTTTCCAAGCAAAATCGCGAAAACCTAAAATATACCTAAAAATGTGAACTTATTTAAAATTCCCTCCACCGATTTTTTCTTGTTTTTGGATTTTTCTCATCTATGAACATTGCTGTTTCAGAATCCTCAAAAACTTCCCAGTTGTAAACTCCTTTCATTTAACGTTGGTTCAAGAGCACTGTGATATTGAACCATCACGATAAAAATTTACCTAATCGAAATAATGTTCTTAGACTAATCATATATTTTGACAAAACCCGCGCCAAACAATTTGGAGTCGATTTATTCCAGTTCCAGGCTAACTCTCGAACAGATCAGCAGATTTGGTCCAAATTTTGGATCGCGCAATATTTTGTCCAAACTTCCTTAGGGCACCAGACTTCAAAATGTTTCCCCAAAATTTTGAGCAAAGTCCAATTCGATTTTTGCGAGACCTATAGTAGGTTCGAATATGGATTACATCGATTCACTCCTTCAGATACCTCCAACACAAAATTTCAATTTTCCGATTTGACCGAAACTATAAACATCCTAAAATTACGTACATATATCAAGTACCAAGAGGGTCTATTTGGGACAACATCTTCGGATACATCCCTCACAAAAGTTCAACATTAGTGTAGTTTAAGGGCTGTTCGATGAGCCATTGTATTTGTAGTGCGTAAGTCCATGGTATGTCAGGATTGGTCCAAAAGCTCTAAATCTTACGCCGACCAACTAAATTGAATTCCAAAATTAGGTCCCCTTGAAATTTGGACTATATCAGTCGATACTTTCAGGTATCGGTTGTACAAAAGTGCAAAACTTTTGCGCTTTCATAAAAGTCACATTTTTGAGCACAACATAAGCATTGATTCGTAACGCCAACAATCGTGAAGTTATACACACCAAATGTTTCGAAATTATTGTTGGAAAGTTTATACGTCCAAAACAGGAGACGAATCTTCTTGGCTACAAAATTTATAGAAAAAAATGGCTATGTAGCCCGTATTCGCTCTGCCTATATATAAAAGTCTCAACCCATACAGGCTGAGAGTATATCTCTGTAGGCAAACCCGACTGTTACTTTTTACTTGTTTTTCAGAAAACAAAAGTTATGAATTTTCATCAGTTTATCTCGGCTGTGCCGACAGAAGTGATTGGTCGTTGGAAAGTTTTAAAGGTCATCGAGTCCATAAACATCTAGTCGTACAATTAAGATAGAAATAAGCGGGAACAACAACAATTGATGTATCAGATGGAGTTTTTCGACTTAACCTATTTCTTCAGAATTTAGCTAAAATGTTGCCGAGCTCTTTTTAGAGATATTTTTTTGACCAAGTTTTTGCGTAGTCTCAAACAATACTGCGAGTTGGATTCGGAGTCTATGAGTCATAGGTTGCAACGCCCGGCTCCTTTCACGGACTCCATCACTTCTGGTAAAATAGAAAAGTTTTGGTGTTTTTATGACATTAAATAATATTATTTTTTTACAATAATACAAGACTTTTTTAATGCCACTGAAGTTAGTGTGTGATATATGTACTTTAAAGAAGAAACGGCGTCGGATCGAACTGTTTATATCCTCCAAACACTGTATATATCTATTCGACATATTCGCGAATGCAATTCCTGTGTTCGAACGTGGATCTATTTTCACCACTCTTTTCATGGAAGTTCTCCCACCAAAAGGATTTCCAAAATCCATATTACTGACGATATTTTTAAATACTATGCTAATAGCTTCGAATTACAGAAAATCTTTCGAAAGCTATTCGCTGCGGGATTTAGAACCCAAAATGCCAAATAAGAGCTAATGTTTGTATGGAAACTATACCGAACGTGGTCTGATATGGTTCATTTTCAATTCTAAACATCCAATGACTAGTATATTATAATCAGTTCCAAATTTCAATCTTGTATCTAAAATATTGTGATCTCTCTCTATTGAATGTATATACTTTGTGGTAATATTGAATATACATAAAATCAACTAAAAACCCTTAAAAAATAGCTTTACGTAACGATACACAACATTTTTAATTTTCATGATTTTTGGTCAAGTTGGGCCCCCCCCCCGAAATGAAATCCTGCGTACGTCCCTGATGTAATAAATAAATATGGATATGCCATATTTCAAATATACATAAGTATGTATGTAATTACCAATATTAAATGCGATTTCTTCCTTGTCCAATAAAATAATTCCATTCAACTTTTCGATTCAATTATAAAATGTATTGGGCATTTAATTTACTAAAAAGCACAATTTCTTTAAGAAAACACAAAACACTGATTTATTCACTCACTTTACCGTCTTTACTCTACAAAGGCAACTAAAACACTGAAGAAAGAAAAAACAAAATAATTCATACCATTTATTCTTATCCTCTTCGCCTGCTGTTAACAACAACAAAACAAGAAACACACGAGTTTGACGCATACACGCCATCAAAGCACCAAAGCCCCCCTTTTCGCTTCTACGTTTTCTATTATACAATACACTCAACCTTTTATTATAAAACAGCATTTCGAAGCCGCGAGAGCACTGTTATTACTCTCATTGACAAACATCCTCTCTCCACCCATGAAAAAAATGTTCTAACATAAAAAATATGTTTTACCCAAACATATCAAATTGAAATATGTTACAAAATGTTGCAAACATATATTTGTTTGGACCCAAACATATTATGTTTGGATCCAAACATATATTTGTTTGCAACCGGTCCCAAACATAAATTTGTTTGGATCCAAACATATTTCTAACATAAAATTTTCTGCGTGTACGGAAAAAATCGGGTTTCAAAACGTTAAAATACCTTGATTTTATAGTGCGAGTGTAATTATTTTGATTCACTTAGCCTAAAGTTAACTGGTATTAAAAGCAAAGGGGGGAATAATTTGGTATCGCATTGTTGGCCCCGTCCGAGTATATCCTTCGCTAACTTGTCCAGATTAAAAAATAAATACTGAAAATGTACTATTGTACTGAATTTTTCATTTCTACTAATTAAGCTAAAGGAGATCATTTGATTTTATATTTTAATGATATACTTCACGTTTTGCTTCTAAATGCGTTTATTTTTTCCCTTAAAATCTAACTAATAACGAAATAAAAAACTAATGACTCCTACTGTTATAACATAAGATTGTAACCTTTGGCGTGTCTATTACAATTATAGGTATTTATTTATTCTAAAATAATGACTTCATCGCTCCCACTACATTTATTTATTTTATGCTGATGCTAATGTTAGTTTAATGTGTCGCTATTAATGCCACATACTAAATTGAACATCAATAAACATCAAGTAATCACAATTATAATTAATACAATATGGCTGACGACGAAAAGGCCATTCAGATGTATTTTTCCATTTCATACGTACGTACATTCACATTAGATCTCTTTGTGCAGCTCAAACACATCATCTAATGGGCTATACTTAATTATTCAGAAAAGAAGGCGTTAAGTTGTTTTTGCACACAATAACGTTGTTGCTCTCCACCATTATGGTGAAGAAGATGGCGATGTACATACATACAGTGGCTCCAAGCGAAACACCTTGGAAACACCTAATGAAATTTGTATACCCTCCACCATATGGAGGGTATAATTAAATTTGTCATTCCGTTTGTGACACATCGAAGTATTCGTCGGAGACCCTATAAAGTATATATATTATTAATCAGCATAAAATTCTATGTCGATTTGACCATGTCCGTCCGTCTGTCTGTTGAAATCAAGATACAGCTCGCAATTTTAAAGATAGAGAGTCAAAATTTGGTACAGAAGTTTTTACTACTTGCAGGATGGTTGGTATTGAAAATAGGATATATCGGTCCACGATATATGGTTGGTATTGAAAATGGGATATATCTGTCCACGTTTTGATATAGCCCCCATAGAACGGTACCTCCCGATTTTCGGTATTTTTAAGGTTTTAACTTCATTATCCTACCAAAATGGCTGAAATTGGGTACAGAGTCTTCTTTAGGGGTACAAAACTTTCCTCCAGAATTTTGTCGGTATCCGTCCACACCTTCATATAGCCCCCATAGAACGGTACCTCCCGATTTTCGGTATTTTTAAGGTTTTAACTTCATTATCCTACCAAAATGGCTGAAATTTAGTACGTAGTCTTCTTTAGGGGTACAAAACTTTCCCCCAGAATTTTGTCGGTATCGGTCCACACCTTCATATAGCCACCATAGAACGGTACCTCCGGATTTTCAGTATTTTTAAGGTTTTAACTTCATTATCCTACCAAAATGGCTGAAATGTGGTACGTAGTCTTCTTTAGGGGTACAAAACTTTCCCCCAGAATTTTGTCGGTATCGGTCCACACCTTCATATAGCCCCCATAGAACGGTACCTTTTGAACGTTGTGGCCTCAATATTCCACCGAAATGGCTGAAATTTGGTATTTAGACTTCGTTGGGGGTACTCAAACTTCCCCTTTAAATTTGTCGGTATAGGTCCACGCGTTCATATAGCCCCCATAGAAAGGTACCTCCCGATTTTTCGCATTTTTAAGGTTGTGTCTTCAATATTCCCAAAATGGCTGAAATTTGGTATTTAGTCTTCAATGTGATATAAAACTGTTCGCCAGAAACATGTCTGTACAGGTCCACGCTTTCATATTGCCCCATTTCTGATAAAAATTCGTCAGTACAGGTCCACGTTTCGATATAGCCCCCTAGAACGGTACCTCCGGATTTTCGTAATACTGAAGATTGTGACGTCAATATCCAACCGAAATGGCTGAAATTCGTTATTTCGTCTTCCAAGAGTTATAAAATATTCAAGAAGAGTATTATCAGTATAGGTCCACGTCTTCCTATATCCCCATAGAAGCTTACTTCTTGATTTTCGGTATTTTCTAGTTTTAGCCACATTCACTTACCGAAATATAGGAAATTTGGTATTTAGTCTTCTTTGAGCCATAACACTTTCCGTCAGAAATTTGTCGGTATAGATCGACGTTTTGAAATAGCCCCATAAAATGGTGCCACACATTGTTTTACCGAAATTGCTGAAATTTAGTATTAAGTCTTCTTCATACACGAAAGGAAACTAATTATTCCATTTTACTTCAATACAACTTGTGGTGAAGGGTATAACAAGTTCGGCCCGGCCGAACTTAACGCCGTTCTTACTTGTTTTAATTGACTTATATCTCCGACACAAAAAGGGATATGAATAGAGTTGGGTAATCTAGTTCCTAGTTCCTTGTACTAGTTCCAAAACGTATGATTAACATCATGAAATATAACGTGTTATAGTAAGTATACGCAGTTTGTTCAAAGAAAAAATGTGGTCCATTGGAACTGCGAAGTGAACTAGATAGTTCCATATAGGTCCTTTGGCACAACTCTAGATATGAAGAAAGTATTTACGCCGCTTTATAGTGCATTTAGTCGACAATTTAGAAACACGATATAATAAAATAATCAACCCGTTTACATTGTTATAAAATTAAAAATATCTAAAATACTAAGAATTTTAGCACCAAGCGAAAATCGTACAGAAATTATAAAGACAAAATATTTATTAATGTGAATAATCCTTCCGCATATTTCTGGTTTCAGTTGAATTCAGCAATCGATTTAGAATATTTTTGACCAGTTTTGTACAGCTGTAGTGTAAAATATGTCGCCGCCTGTTTTGAAAATCTGTCCTAAAAGGATGTCTGGAAGCATAAGTCGTCTGAAGACATTTTCCATTTATAGAACCACTATAGACGATTTATTGTTCAAGCTTGGACTACAGTCCAGCCAAACTATGTTATTGAAACAATTATTTAATACCAGTGGTCGCAAATTATAAGCTTTTATGCTTGAAGTTAGAGTTTTGGCAGAAAGAACAACGCTTACCGTGACCAATACATTATTCGCCAGGTAGTAAGAACTCATTTTAATTATAAATCTCATAGTTCGATTCCCAATAACTTCAAAAAAATTATAAAACAAAGATTCAAATCTGAAGATAAGCCTCACACACTCACACACTCACAGATACACTGATGCATTATGTTCTATTATTCGTGTATTAGACATGAAGCAATTTGTGGGATTTCTCACAATGTAGTGTCTGGTTTCGCACAGAACTTGTTGCATCTATGATAATTACACTCTTTTAAAACAATTTATGCATTCATCGCTATTGTTTTGATTTTCTAAACATCGCTCTGGATAAATTTATGTATAGCTTTTTTACGCCTTTTTTATCACCAATTGACAAGGTATTTATGTTGTAAAAATTTGACTGCACATTGGAAAAATAAGCTTCCAAATATTTTTCTCAATCGATTAGAGTGTCGGGACACTAAAAATTAACTCATTTTGCACTTCGTGTATTAAACTATCCACAAGAAAATATTATTTATTTAATATTTGAGTTATTTTAAATATTTCATATTTTTTTTCTTATTAGTAGACATCAAAGTATTGAATAGCTTTGCAGTTTTAATTTTCGACATCTGCTGAATCGTGAAAATTGTTTTTGTAAAGTTGAATAAATTATTTTCTCATAAAAATAATTTTTATTTCATGTTTACGCTTCTTTCTCATTTAATCTGATACAAGTTTCCAGAATTGACCCTCTCAACAGTAAAGAAGCACTGATGTTACACTAAATCGATCGTAGGATTTAACAAAAAACAGTAACATGTACTAGAATTAATTATATTAACAAATACTTTGTCTTTATAATTGCTGTACGACTTTCGCTTGGAGCTAAAATTCTTAGTATTTTATATATTTTAATTTTATAACAATGTAAACGAGTTGAATATTTTATTATATCGTGTTTCTAAATTGTCGACTAAATGCACTATAAAGCTGCGTAAATACTTTCTTCATATCACTTTTTGCGCCGGAGATATAAGTCAATTAAAAAAATTTCATTAGGTGTACGACTTTCGCTTGGAGCCACTGTACATATGTGTGAGAGTGGTATTCTTTTTTAGAATAAATATGTATCTGCTGCTGACTAAATGACGGCTTAATTCCATGTTAATTTAAATAGGCAATAGAAAAAAAAAACATTTCATTTTAATTGTATGAGGTTTTTCCATTGTCACTGACAGACACAAACTTTGCTATTAAATTTATATTTGTGGAGCAAAAAATAAAAACAATAGAAATCAATTTTTATATCCTAATATTTTTAACGAAATATTAGTGGTTTTATACAAATAAAGTGTTTGCACTAAATAACGAATATTTAATTATAACAAAAACATTAGGAAAAAATTCAAGTTTGGGTGATGAATGTATTTATGTCATACCCTATTGTACTCCAGATGTTTGGCAGAGCAAAGCAAGGCACAAATCTGTAGTATGTATCAGACAACGATGATATTCGGTATGAGACACCAAATGTAGTTAGTAACTATATTATACATTTAAACATATTAGTTGCCAGGTGAGAAAATATATTTCCTTGTGTGAAAATGATAGCACTGTGCTACATGAAATTTATTTAGGGGTTCTGAGCCACTAATTCGGTTTTGTTGGAGTCCGTGAAAGACGAAAATACCTTTGGTTTTTTAGGTCACTTTGTTTTTCCTACTCTACATCATAGTATAGTGGGTATGTTAAGTTTGTTTTTCCTCATCGACAAATTATTTTACGATACCCTGTCCGTCTGTTGTACTATGGTCCGCAATAATTAGGCTAGAAAACTATATTTTTGCACCCGAGTGTATTTTTATCACGTTTTGGTGTAGCCCCCATATAACGCTACCTCCGGATTTTAGTTGAATTGTTTGTACGAACTAGCTGTAATTTGACATTTGAGGTGCACGTTTTGATATACATCCCGATTTTGATATCTTAAAGTTTAAGCCTCATTATCACACCGAAATGGTTGAAAATTGTTCTTTAGTCTTTTTGGGGCTACAAAACTTTTCCACAGTACAGGGCCACGTTTTGCTACAGCACCCATAGAAAGGCACTGCCCGATTATTTTGGTGTTTTCAGGATGTGTACGGGATTATCCTACAGAAATGGCTGTAATTTAGTATTTAATCATCTTTGGGGCTACAAAACTTTCTCCCAGTTATTTCCCTGTACTGGTCCGCGTTTTGATATTGCCCCTACAAAAGGAACACGATATTTTTTGGGACTATACAACTGATTCCCATGATCCCCTCCTGATGTCCAGTATGTATTTTGAAGGTTTAAGCCACAATATAACCCAAGTAGTTTTATTATAGCCCCATATAAGTGCTAAGCACGATTTTCGTTTTTTTTTTAAGATTTTTGCTCTTTTGAGCATTTTAACTTATTTTCCACATTCTCCGACCAAGATACCTCTTATTTGCAATTTAAGTTTTATAGGGATTAAAACTTATCCCAAAAATTGTAGGCATACCTAGGACCGCAAATGTATAACGGTTCCTCCCGACCGATATTGCTGTAATTTTGTACGGATTGGTAATTAAACAATACCGCTACTAAAGAAGCTGTAATTTGGTATTTTCGATCATATGAAGGTATCTCGCGACTTTATATATTTAAAAGGCTGTACACACACGTGCGGATTTTAAATGAACATCGATGCATCTTTTGAATTAAACCTTGTTTAAAATAAAGTGACAATCTCCAGTTAAAATATTCCACTTCCTCCATACGGCTTTACGTGACAGAAGACTTTAGTACCCTCCATTTTACTTCAGTACAACTCGTAATGGAAGGTACGAATAGTTGGGCCCGGCGGAACTTAACCCCGTTGTTATTATACACTCCCCCATAATATAGAGGGTATAATTAAATTTAACATTCCGTTTGTAACACATCGAAATATTTGTCGAAGACATTAAAATCCAGCAAAATGTTCAATCATGGGTGCAAGTGATCTGGCATGTCATCTTTTTAGCATCTTCATCGATGAGTTTTATATGAGCGTGGACCACAAACGATGCTATTCATTTTTGGATTCAAAGCACGTCATTTACACCAATGCTTTGACATGTCATTTTCACCAATGCTTTGGCATGTCATTTCCACCAATGATTTGCATGTCATCACCAACCCTTTGCCATGACATTATCATTACGGCGAGAGTTTTAACAACGTTGGTTTTGATTTCGAGTCTCCGACAATATCAAGCCTATTGTAAATAATCTTAATAATCTTATATATTTAAAAAATGTGTATAAATAAAAACACAAAATTCAAAATTAAAATGCTAGTGAAAAGATCGGATCATTGACGACTTCCTTCGGATGGGTTCAAATGCTGATAAAAAGAACGGATCTTTCACGACTTCCTTTGCATTGGTTCAAATGCTGATAAAAAGAACGGATCTTTCACGACTTCCTTTGCATTGGTTCAAATGCTATTGAAAAGATCGGATCTTTCACCACTTCGTTTGAACCAATGCATAAGATGCCATGAAATCACGTCATCGCATGGAACCCCTTCCTTCAAACTTTGCTGGGAAGGTATATAATCTTGATCAGCATAAAATACAAACAAAGATACTACTCGTAATTATACCCTACTCCACAATGTGAGAAGGGTATTTTAAGTTTGTTTTGCTAAAAATTCATGTAACACCGCGAAATATTCGTCGGAGACCCCCAAAGTTATATACCATTTTTCGATGTGTGTCCGTCCGTCCGTGTGTCCGTCTGTCTATTATAAATTGTAATCAAACTCCAGGCCGCAATTATGGACCGATCATAACGAAATTTGGTATGGAGCTCGGTTTCACATCAGAATAGATCGCTATTTTAATTGGTGATGATCGTGAAATATTTATCGGATGAAATGGACCAAATACAAAAATTTTACCCGATTTTGTAGCTGCTCTGTGGGTCGCAATACTAGTCCAATCGACGGGAAATTTTAAATTAGGTTTGAGTTCATGACAAAGAAGACGCTTGCAATCTTAGAAGATGATCAAAAAACATTTAGCAGGTTAAATGGACCAAAACTTTTGTGTGAAAATTGTAAAAAATTTAATGTACAGCCTGTATCTTTATTCTTGAAAGACCCAGTTCGGTCCAGTAAGTGTTATTTGGAAGAGGATCTCTTGACCTTTCCATTGATGTAAACTATGTTGACGTAAGTGGTAAGATGGCAGAGTTATAGAATAATGTATAACGGGATCTCACAGTACGTAGTGTATTATAATCACGAAAATGTCGTAATTATAGTTCAATGCTAACAGAATTTTGCACGAGGTTAGAGTTTAGGCCAATGAAGATACCAATAATTTTGGATGATGGTCGAATGGTGTTTAGCGTGTGAAATTGGCCATAACTTTGGTGTGAAAAATATTAAAATTCAAATTTTAGTCCATATTTAAATTTCTGGAGGTATATTTCTACCAACTAGCTGATATAGACAAAATTAACTCTTGATATTTAAGTTTCTGCTTATTGCAATAATGCAGCGGTTTGATAACGGAACTGCTCCCTAATATATAGTTTTTTTGTTGTGTGTAAAAACCTAGATTTTTATTTCGCTTTCATTATAAAGAAATTGTCGCTATCATCGTGGAGAAACCACGACAGAGAAATCCCACGCTTTAACATTGAAAGAAATCGGAATAGTCTAGGTGTTGCTGAGGGGGTCTTTAAATTTCTGTATAATTTTTGATTTGTAGAGGGCATGTTTGTTAAAAAAACCATGTAACACCTTGAAATATTGTATCCAGACACACATTTGGTGGTACCGATCTTCATATAATTTGTATAGAATACACAATTTAACTCTGGGACCTTCATTTAACGCTGGGACCTTCTAGTAATGACAGATATAGTTGTATAGGGTATCACATGTTCAGTCCCGTCCGTCTATAGTCGTTTTTTACTTGTTAAAGAAATAAAATTTTTTCCATCCGACAATTTGTCATTATATGACGGTAAAGAAATTGTCTGAATCGTGACAAAGAAAATTCTAGATTTCCATTTATCTACAGCGTCTTAAAGTTTTTATGCTACTTTTGGTTTTATTCAATAGTATTTATTGGTCCCAACTGGCTTTATATATTTGTCGGCCCATATGTTCATTATAAATTGTTATGAAAAATGTTTCTTATCCGCCAAAAGATCATGCAAAAGTAGTGGAGTAGGTTATCAAATGGTCGACCCCCTCCGACTATAGTCTGTTCTTACTTGTTTTTAAGATAGAGCTTTATAATGTGGTATAGACGTTTCTATTACTCCTAGGATATTTGGTATTGAAAATGGGCTATATCGGTCCACGCCTTGTTATAGCCCCCATAGAACGGTACTTGCCGATTTTCGGTATTTTGATGGTTGTGGCCTCAAAATCGCACCGACATTATTGAAAGTTGGTATTTAGTCTTCGTTGTGATAATAAGCATTATTCTCAAAATTGTTCGGTATAAGTCCACGCCTTCATATAGTCCCCATAGAACGGTACTCCCGATTTTCGGTATTTTCAAAGTTGTTGCCGCAATATCCCTCCGATATGGCTCACATTTGGTATTTAGTCTTTATTGTGGGTATTTAACTTTCCCCTTAAATAATGGGTTCAAGCCTTCATATAGCCCCATAGAGCGTACCTCCCTATTTTCGGTATTTTGAAATTTGCGGCCTAAATAAATAAATATTCCACCGTAATGGTTGACATTTAAAATTTGGCCTTCCTTATGGGTATAAAACTTTCCACCTGAAATTAGTCGGTATAGGTTCACGTCTTACCCCCATAGAACGGTATCCCCCATTTTCCGTATTTTGAAGGTTGTAGCCACAAAAACCCGCCCATATAGCTGAAATTTGGAATTTAATCTTCGTTGGTGGTATAAAACTTTCCACCTGAAAATTGTTGTCAGTCTATAGCTTCATATAGCCTCCATAGAACGGCACCTTCCGACTTCGGTATTTTTAAGGTTGTGGCCTCAATATACTAGGATGTTTTGTACTGAAAAAGGCTACATCGGTCCACGCCTTCATATAGCCCCCATAGAACGTTACCTCCCGATTTTCGGTATTTTGAAGGTTGTGGCCTCACTATCCCACCAAAATGGCCGAAATTTTGGTATTTAGCATTCCACCTGAAATTTGTTGTTATAGGTCAGTGTCTGCATATAGGCCCCATAGAACGGCACCTTCTTATTTCGGTATTTTTAATATCCCACCGAAGTGGCCGAAATTTGGTTTAAAATATTCCAGAAGAGAATTATTAGTATAGGTTCACGTCCATAGAAACGTACCTTCCGATATTCGATACTTTGAAGATATTATCTCATCGAAATGAGTAAAATTTGCTATTAAGTCTTTCCGAGAAATTTGTCCGTCTGTGTCCACGTTTTGATATAGCCCCACAGAACGGTAGCTCTTAATTTGAGGTTTTTGATGGTTTTAGCAGGAATATGTAAAATTCGATATGTTGCCTTCATTGGGGATATGCAGTATTTCTGCAAAGAATTATCGGTAATCGTTCTGATATAGCGATTTGCGGCATTTTCAAGGTTTTAGCCGATTCACCTACAAAAATGGATAAATTTTGTTATATAGTCTTCCTTAGGATATACAGTATTCCTTTCAGGAATTGTAGGTAAAAGTCTACGTTTTGATGTAACCCCATGGATTTTCGAAAATTTAGAAATTGCTGATTTGGTATTTAGTCTTCGGTGAGGGTCCAAAATGTTCCCGTTTAGAATGAACATTTTGAATAAAGATCCACGTTATTTTGATGATTTTAGCCACATAATCCTATCGAATTGGTTGATATTTGGTATATAGTAATCGACATGGGTGTAAAGCATGGCTACAGAAAATTGTGGGTAAAAATGCACGTTTAAGTATAGCTGCCATTGAAGAGATATTGCAGGTTTATAGATGTGGACAGAAATCATCCACGCAGAAAATGATTGATGTATATAATTTAATATTTTAGTATGCACGCAGGTGCCTATTGATTTTACATATATTCATTTTGTGCACACAACAACGAAATGGAATGACAGTATCATATTTCCGATTATGAATGGGTATAAAACATCGATGTCTCATTGGTATTAAGCCTAGCTTAAAAGAAAGTAGTATACTACAAATAGCATATTCCATTTCTCCTAGGAATAAGCCTCGACGTGGTGCATAATTTAGTATTTTCATAAACGAATGGAAAATAACACTGTGATACAAAAGTGGAAAAAATTTTTTTGCAGGATTTCTGATGCACAAATTCGGTTTTGAGGAAGTCCATAGAAGACGAAAATACCTTTGGTTTCTTTGGGTCACTTCGGGTTTTGATTTTAAAACGGTAAATGTAGTGAAAAATGGGCTTTCTTTGATTTTCAAATTTAAACGGACATTACTTCTTTTTTCCACAACCGATTTGCACACACTGTTTTTCATTATAAAGGGGAGAGTAATGCCTTTCGAACAAGCCATAGGTTTTTAAAATCGGTTAAGAAATGGCTAAGTAATATTGGTTTAAGTGTGACAAAAACTCATTAAAAAACAGTAAAATGTTTTTCCTGGTGCTCTAGGCTGCGTAAACGACACCTAACTGTACAATTATTTACCGTTAACAAGTAGAAAATTTAGTTGGCTTTCCAAAATGGGAAAAACCAACGAAATCGGTAGAAAAATGAATGCGTTATGACATTTTTTGTGTTTCAACTTTTTGGTTTTTTTCATATTTTCCTTTATAAAAGATGGGTATCTTAGCATGTATGTATGATTATAATTGTGATTATCCTGCTTAACAATTACGCACAAGGTATCAATGTTTTATAAAGGAACATATGAAAAAAAACCAAAAAGTTGAAACACAAAAAATGCCATAACGCATTTATTTTTCAACGGATTTTGTTGCTTTTTCTCATTTTGGAAAGCCAACTAAATTTCCTACTTGCTAACTGTAAATAATTGTACTCTTAGGTATCATTTACGCAGCCTAGAGCACAAGGAAAAACATTTTGCTGTTTTTTAATGCGTATTTGTCACACTTAAACCACTATTAATTAGCCATTTGTTAACCGATTTTAAAAATCTATGGCTTGTTCGAAAGGCATTACTCTCCCCTTTAAAATGAAAAACAGTGTGTGCAAATCGGTTGTGGAAAAAAGAAGTAATGTCCGTTTAAAGTTGAAAATCCAAGAAAGCCCATTTTTCACTACATTTATCGTTATAAAATGAAAAACCGAAGTGACCCAAAGAAACCAAAGGTATTTTCGTCTTCTGTGGACTCCCACAAAACCGAATTTATGCATTAGAACCCCTGCAAAATTTCACTGTAGCACAGTGTAATTGTTCCATTTTTATACCCTCCACCATATGGAGGGTATAATTAAATTTGTCATTCCGTTTGTAACACATCGAAATATTCTATAAAGTATATATATTATTGATCAGCGTAAAATTCTATGTCGATTTGACCATGTCCGTCTGTCCGTCCGTCCGTCTGTCTGTCTGTTGAAATCAAGATACAGCTCGCAATTTTAAAGATAGAGAGTCAAAATTTGGTATAGAAGTTGTTATTACTTGCAGGATGGTTGGTATTGAAAATGGGATATATCGGTCCACGTTTTGATATAGCCCCCATAGAACGGTACCTCCCGATTTTCGGTATTTTTAAGGTTTTAGCTTCATTATCACACCGAAATGGCTGAAATTTGGTACGTAGTCTTCTCTAGGGGTATAAAACTTTCCCCAAGAATTTTGTCGGTATCGGTCCACACCTTCATATAGCCCCCATAGAACGGTACCTCCCGATTTTCGGTATTTTGAAGGTTTTAGCTTCATTATCCTACCAAAATGGCTGAAATTTGGTACGTAGTCTTCTTTAGGGGTACAAAACTTTCTCCCAGAATTTTGTCGGTGTCGGTCCATACCTTCATATAGCCCCCATAGAACGGTACCTCCCGTTTTTCGGTATTTTGAAGGTTTTCGCTTCATTATCACACCGAAATGGCTGAAATTTGGTACGTAGTCTTCTTTAGGGGTATAAAACTTTCCCCAAGAATTTTGTCGGTATCGGTCCACACCTTCATATAGCCCCCATAGAACGGTACCTCCCGATTATCGGTATTTTGAAGGTTTTAGCTTCATTATCCTACCAAAATGGCTGAAATTTGGTACGTAGTCTTCTTTAGGGGTACAAAACTTTCTCCCAGAATTTTGTCGGTGTCGGTCCATGTCTTCATTTAGCCCCCATAGGACGGTACCTCCCGATTTTCGGTATTTTGAACGTTGTGGCCTCAATATTCCACCGAAATGGCTGAAATTTGGTATTTAGACTTGTGGGTACTCAAACTTCCCCTTTAAATTTGTCGGTATAGGTTCACGCCTTTATATAGCTCCCATGGAAAGGTACCTCCCGACGTTTCGTGTTTTGAAGGTTGTGTCTTCAATATTCCACCAAAATGGCTGAAATTTGGTATTTAGTCTTCAATGTGATATAAAACTGTTCGCCAGAAATATGTCTGTACATGTCCACGCTTTCATATTGCCCCATTTCTGACTAAAATTCGTCGGTATAGGTCCACGTTTCGATATAGCCCCCATAGAACGGTACCTCCCGATTTTCGTAATACTGAAGATTGCGACGTCAATATCCAACCGAAATGGCTGAAATTCGTTATTTCGTCTTCCATGAGTAATAAAATATTCCAGAGGAGTATTATCAGTATAGGTCCACGTCTTCCTATATCCCCATAGAAGCGTACTTCTTGATTTTCGGTATTTTTTAAGTTTTAGCCACATTATCTTACCGAAATATATGAAATTTGGTATAAGTCTTCTTTGAGCCTAAAAACTTTCCGTAAGAAATTTGTCGGTATAGATCGACGTTTTGAAATAGCACCCATAGAATGGTGCCTCACATTGTTTTACCGAAATTGCTGAAATTTAGTATTAAGTCTTCTTCATACACGAAAGGAATCAAATTATTCCATTTTACTTCAATACAACTTGTGGTGGAGGGTATAACAAGTTCGGCCCGGCCGAACTTAACTCCGTTCTTACTTGTTCTTCAATACATCTCATGGTGGAGGTTATAAAAATTCGGCCCGGCCAAACTTTGCGCCGTTTCTAATTGTTCTTTTTTAGCTATTATTGCCCGAAGCAGAGGTGCACAAAGTAGTCCAGAATGTCTAAGGTCCCCTCCCGCAATGATAATTTTTAAACAATTTAGTTTGTATGCTTCTCGCATATTTCATAGCAATTTATATGACACTACTCTGATATTATTACCTAAAAAGAGGAGTTTTAATTAATTTAAATATAAAGCAAATCCACCCCTTTTAAAAATCCTATAAAAGAATAGGTCATAACAGTTCATGCTACACTAGGCAACTGTTAGCAGTAACCGTAACACACGCGCGTAATATTTTACAGTATTACCGTCACCTTTTTTTGCCACTAAAAATTTCGTTTAAGAATTTTTCCGTTTGTTTTCCAGGTAATGGCGTTCGTCCTTTGTAACATCTCATGATTCTTCCTGCCATTGTTTATGATTGTCTCGGTTTGTTAACTTTTAATTTTGTATTCCACGCACAGCTCCGGGTCATTTCCTGGTGATAAATGTTCACTGTTGCCACGCTTTATTTTAATGTATGTTTGTTGTGAAGTCTTGGTTCTGTTCTTCATGAAATGCGTAACTAATGTTGTTGAAATAACAAGAAGAGGATGTACAATGTTTTTAACCTGGTTTTGTAAGAGGGGCATAAATTCTGTAGAAAAGGATTTATTGGGGTAGTCAAGGACAGGTAGTAAACAATAAAATCCCTCACAAAACTCTAAGAGGTGGCGCGTTTTATTACATTTGCAATGAAACCAGGCACAAGGTTGTTGATAGCCTTAATCTAAAACCTTTCTTCTCAGATATAGTTAATTTTCAAATGCACTCCAAGCTTAGTGGAAGCCTCGTTCTCCATATTGGGAGCGTCAGTTTATTTCTTCTTTGTTTTTCATAGTAGATGCCGTGACATAACTCCCACGGACATAAATCCTAAAACTATTTTGGGAGTTATGTCCGCCTTGGTTTGCGGATATAACTCCCAAATTTTTTGGAAGCTATGTCCGAACCACCTTAGTTATGTCCGTTTTTAAAATTTAAGTGATTTTTATTTAAATACAATTTTTATTTGAAATGTAAAAGACAAAAATTACAAGTTAAGTTCATATGCAATTTTCATTTCATAAAATAATTTATAATTGATTTAAAAATTTTAAGAAAATTAAGTACAAAATACGTAGTAGCCGGGAAAATAAAAATTGTTTGTTTAAATTCGCAAATACTTTCTGAAACAAGATAAGCGCCGCAGTCGAAAAAAATTTTAAAAAAATCGCGCGATTTTTTACAAAAATATTTTCACAATTTAAGAAGATAAAAAGTTTTTGTAAAAATATTCAAATACTTTCTGAAAAAAAGAAAAGCGCCATAGGCGAAAATATTTTTCTAAAAAATAGCTAGATTTTTGTCAAAAATATTTTCACAATTTAAGAAAATAAAAAAGTTTTTGTAACAATATTCAAATACTTTCTGAAAAACGAAAAGCGACGCTGTCGAAAGTATTTGTGAAAAAATAGCGCGAATTTTTACAAAAATATTTCACAATTTAAGAAAATAAAAAGTTTTTGTAAAAATATTCAAATAATTTCTGAAAAAAGAAAAGCGCCGCAGGCGAAAATATTTTTGAAAAAAATCGTGCGATTTTAACAATTTAAGAAGATAAAAAGTTTATGTAAAAATATTCCAATACTTTCTGAAAAACCAAAAGCGCCGCAGCCAAAAATATTTAAAAAATCGCGTGATTTTTTACAAAAATATTTTCACAATTTAAGAAGATAAAAGTTATTGTAAAAATATTTGCGATTTTTTACGACAATATTTTCACAATTTAAGAAAATAAAAAGTTTTTGTAAAAGTATTCAAAAATATTTTCACAATTTAAGGAGATAAAACGTCGAAAATATTTTTGAAAAAAATCGCGCGATTTTTTACAAAAATATGTTCACAATTTAAGAAGATAAAAAGTGTTTGTATAAATATTCAAATACTTTCTGAAAAAAAACGAAAATATTTTTGAAACAAGTGAGAAAAGGCTATAGTCGGTACGGGGCCGACTATGTGATACCCTACACCACTACCTCTGTGCATAATCTTTTCACTCGAAAACATTTCTTTTAGGGAGATACGAAAGTTTTCACCTATCTGGCTTTTATACCAAATGACTTAAGGCGAACTGAATCAAAATAATTAATATTTAAATTTATATTTAACTACATCACCACATTTGACGCCATCACCAACATCTATATGAGAAAGCTTCGTGATGAAAATTCCGACCTGTGTGATATTCGTCATTATTATTAAAATCGCAAAAATGAAAAATTGGGTTCTATTAGCGACTATTGTGATATCTTCGTTGTTTGACCACCTACGACAACCTACCTTACATCCTTAGAAAGGTGAAATTTTCTACTTTCATGGTCAGGTTTTGCTTTTGGTAAACTTCTTATAGACGCTGAGATATTTGCTTTGGAATAAAATGTTGACTTTTTCTCCAAATAAATTTTTTGCTCATTCCGACCCCTAAATATTATCCGACCATCACCAAATTCAATAGGCTTCTTCCCCTCCGGGACCCCCATCAACACCCAAAATTTCGTGACGATCCGATCAAAATTGCGACCTGTAGCGTGATTACAAGGTTTAGATGGACAGACGGAAAGACTGACGGACACACATAGCCAGATCGACTCAGCTCGACTAAATTTCAAAATTAAACAAAGAAATAATTTATAAATTAAGAAAAAAATCGTTGGAAGTTATGTCCAGGGTTTCGGAGTCGGAGTCTACGAGTCGGAGTCGAGCAATTTTGGAGTCGGAGTCTGAGTCGAAAAAATAACTCGACTCCGACTCCGGGCAAAATTTTTTCCACGTTATAGAAATATAACATTAAATTTGGAACAAGAACTTTTTTCAAATCATTATTTATTTTAAAAGAAAGGTATAAGAAAATATATATGCAAATTAAATATTATACTAAGTTAAAGGACAATTCACAGGATATTTACTATTCTCTATTTTGTTGATCCAATTGATTCGTTACATTTTTGCAAACAAAAATAAAGTTGTATGACAATCAAATTATGATTGGACCTTTAACCTCTTTCGTCAGAATTCTTACTGGTCTTCTCACAAAGGTCTATAGGTATTCTCATTTTGTTTTTTATGAGAAGTCATAGTTGTCTTCTATTAAAGACATTGTGGTCTCTATGGAAAATCTTACTGAATACCCTGTGACACAAAATGGAAATTAAGATCTGGGGGAGGAAAATTTATTTTGGGAATGAAAGCCCCAATTGAGAACCCTAAAGGATCCCATAGCTGAAATTTCCTGACGTAATGATTTTTTTATTGACCCCCATCAATCATTGAGAAAATAGTTTCATATCTCTGTTTGGAGATATTGTTTCATCATTTTTAGATGATATATTTTCAGTTAAATGGAATAAGGAACCTTTCTGTCAAATATGCTCTCCTTCTAGCTCAGTTCCTTCCATGTCCTTTTTGTTCTTGAACTCAAAAAGTAAAACAAAATGAAATTTTATACAATAACTAGCTGAACCCGGCGCGCTTTGCTGCCCCGTCTACGATAAAATATAATGGAATGCCATAATTATATTAAGGTTTTTAATATTTTAACGAATAAATATAGGAGATATGAAGGAGTTATATACCTATTCAGGATTGTTATGGAGCTACTATGGTATTTTTTTAAGTTTCAGGAGGTAACACTCCTTCGAAAGCCTTTCCGCCTATAAGTATTCCTAATGATTTAGATATATCATAATAAAACATAAATCTTAAGAAGTCTCTCAAAGATATGATACTTAACAGCCTTGGTCAATTCCTTCCCAACTATAAGTACTTCTGTAAATAATGATGACTTTTACTGACTGCTAAGTCTTCAAAATTACATTGAAATTGAACATACGTAACAAAAACATTAAATCGACCGAAAATATATATGGGTAGCTATATTCCTATATGAACCGCTCTCGATATAATTTGTCATATTTATTTTTAGACCAAATCCCGTCTTACATGACATTTTGTGCATAAAATACGGAAAATCAGCCGAAAATATATATGGGAGCTATATTCTAATCTGAACCGATTAGAATTCTAGAACGAATTGCGTCACGCTTTCCAAATTACAGTGAAATTGGTCATATGTAGTGTTGCCAAGTCTGAACCGGTCTCGATAGAATTTGGCACATTTATATTTAGAACAAATTCCGTCAGACATCCCAAATTTCAGCGACATTGGACACATATAGCGTGTTTAGAGCATCAAATACAGAAAATCGGCCTAAAATATAGATAGGAGCAATATCCAAATCTGAACCGATTTCGATATGATTTGGCACATTTATGTCTAGACCAAATCCCGTTACGCATTCCAAATTTCACAGAAATTGGACATAAATGAAATTGGTTTATAAAATACAGGAAATCGGCCGAAAATATATACAGGAGCTATATCCAAATCTGAACCGATTTCGATATATTTCGGCACATTTATGCCTAGACCAAATTCCGTTACATATTTCAAATTTCAGCGAAATTGGACACATACAGGGTGCTTAGTGCATAAACTACAGAAAATGGGCCGAAAATATATATGGGAGCTATATTCAAATCTGAACCGATCTCTATATAAGTTAGCACATTTATTTCTGGAACAAATTCCGTCAGACCCTCCAAATTTCAGCGAAATTGAACATATACAGCGTGCCTAGCCTAGACCAAATTCCGTTACACATTCCAAATTTCAGCGAAATTGGACGTATATAGCGTGTTTGGTGCATCAAATGCGGAAAATCGGCCGAAAATATATATGGGAGCTATATCCAAATCTGAACCGTTTTCGATATAATTCGGCACATTTATGCCTAGACCAAATTCCGTTACACATTTCAAATTTCAGCGAAATTGGACATATATAGCGTGCTGGTGCATAAAATACAGGAAATCGGCGAAAATATATAGGGGAGCTATATTCAAATCTGAACCGATATCTTTATAATTTAGCACGTTTATTTCTAGAACAAATTCCGTCAGACCCTCCAAATTTCAGCGAAATTGGACATGTATAGCGTGTTTGGCGCATAAAATAAGGAAATCGGCCGAAAATATATGTGTATGGGAGCTATATCCAAATCTGAATCAATCTCAATATAATCTGGCACATTTATTTCTAGAACAAATTCCGTGAGAAACTCAAAATTTCAGCGTAATTGGACATATATAGCGTATTTAGTGCATAAAATAAGGAAGTCGGCCGAAAATATATGTGTATGGGAGCTATATCCAAATCTGAACCGATTTTTATATAAATTGGCACGTTTATTTCCAGACCAAGTTCCGTCATACGTTCCAAATTTCATCGAAATTGGACATAAATAGCATGTTTGGTACATAAAATAAGGAAATCGGCCGAAAATATATGTATATGGGAGCTATATCCAAATCTAAACCGATTTGAATATAATTTGGTAAATTTATTTCTACATCAAATTCCGTCACACATACAAAATTTGGAGATTGTATCTGTAATACTTCTAAAGATATTTGCATACAAAATCTAAATTTTTTGGAGGTACCTCCGGTTTTGATGCTATATCTCCAGATCAACGCGAAATTTCAAAAAATGATATAGCCTATTTTCATTCCAGGCCATGTAGCAATGTACCCTAAACATTTCAGTAAGATCTGTTCAGCGGTTTTCGAGTCTATAAGGCACAAACAAACAAACAAACAAACAAACGTACAAACAAATTTCAATTTTATATATATAGATGTTCCACCGAAAATTATATGTAGGTTTCCCATATCCAAGAAATCGATTGTCACGTTTTCGTTGTCCTTTATCAGTTTTACCCATTACTTTCTCAAGAAGAATTCCGTCCAGAATATACTCGTGCAAAAAACAGACAAAAACTTTTTAACTTTGCTATTTGTCAATGTAAGATTCGGCAGAAACAGTATTGATATGTTCGAATGTATTCGAACGAATGCCCTTCCTAAAGAATATGTAAGGAAAAACAAGCACATTAGTCTATATAGGCCAAAATATAGGAAAAAATTACAATTTTGTGCACATTTTATTCACATTATTGGAAAATTGCTAAAGCAGTATGCATATTATTCTGTTTAATGCGATTCAGGTGTTATTTCAGACTTAGAAATGTGGCTACTTAAAATAAAACAAATCTATTGGAAGAAGTTGATTGGGTTGAAATAAAAGTTACAGTGTGTTACACGGAAAATTTCTAAGCTGCTGTCAATGCCTTCCAATAGAAACTTAACAAACTGAACCCGTTGATCCAAAACGACTTTGTTTTGTAAGCAATTTAATACTGATGGGCTAGATGCTCTCAGAACGGCATTGAAACGATGAAGTACAGTATAATCTCGATAATTCAGTTACCACATGTCTCGGTGGTGTCCGTATTATCGAATTGTCTAGATTACCGAGTAATAGCTAAAACTTTTAACTTTGTAGATTTAATTCATTAACAATTAACTTTTACTAGATAAAAACCTGACATATGTATAAGGTAAACAAGTTCACATTAATCACATATTATGGTTTGCGACCATTTTAAGACCGGAAGCAGCTACCCTGGCTACCAAATTTACGTCTTATATTCATCCAGCATAATTTAGGTGACTTTTGCTGATTACTTTTGTCATCTAAAACTTCTCTAAAACTCGTGTATATTTGTGTACAGTTTTTTTTAAGGATATAAACTTCGTAGCCCATGTACATACATACATATGTACGTATATTGATTTCCCTTGTCTATGGGACATGAGCCTCTTATGACTCTCGATAGAACTTCAGAATTCAAATGCGATTTCTATGAACATCACCAAATGACTTCATCTCGAAATCAAAAAGAAACATTGTTTTATATAAAGGTTACAGCTTACGAATAAAACAAAATGTAATTTAAATATATTGGTTGCATAATTACGAGAATGCAATCCAAAAATCCTTAGTTACTACTTTGTTTTAAATTTATTGAATTTCCTATATAAGGACTGTACTCGTTTAGCTATAAACCCCAATGAAAACTAACCTATTAATCATAATGCTACATTAGGCATTACATGCATTACATGTCCCAAGGTGTTTTGTCACTAATAGGAGGTCTAATGAACTAATACCTTTAGAGGAAAGGACCACTTAACATCGATTTTTCAGGGACTTTCATGCTTCCAAACCTAGGTTGTTAATTCTATAGCTTATCATAGCTAGTCATCAATGGTTGAATGATAGGAAAATTATTTGAGAGATTCATATAGTTAATTTCATATTGACTGTATAACTGTGGATACCAATGTAGTACGTCCAGATTTGGACTGAAATCTTTGAAAAACTTAAATGTTTTTATTTATACATTGCTATTGTTAAGGACGAAAACTTTCATGAAATAAATAAAAATTTAATGCTCAAGATAGGAAAAAATATTGATGTCCGGATTACCGAGTCTACAATGTAAAACATTCTAGTGTCCGGATTACCGCGTTGTACGAATTAACGAGTGTCCGGATCATCGAGACTATCTTCTTTTATCTATATATATAAATGAGATTGGTGATAAGTGACTGACTGACTCATCATCAACGCCCAGCCAAAACGGCTAAAGCTAGGAGCTTGAAATTTTACCAGTGGGTCACTGTTGATGCAAATGTGCGAGATAAGGCCGGGTTTTAGAAAATTCGTCCTGGAACCACAGAAAATAACAACAACAAAAATCCTTTTTTTTCATTATTATTACGTACTTATTCACTTAGTTGGCCCTCTGCAAGACATGTGTCAAATTAACAATGCTATAACTTCTTGATACCGTAAGAAATCACACATAATTTCAAATTTTGTAGTTTACTTCTAGGCGCACTTATTTTATCGTAAACCTTTAAATAATAGAAAGACAAGACATTTGTTATCTTCCATTGAAACAGATGTCGCAGTTGGTGATAATGGTATAAACATCAATTAAAAGATTTTCATTCGTTAAAATCCAGTTAGAAAAAATGATTACAAAAATTCTTTCAATAAATAATGTTGGGTTTTTTGAACGAATGAGTTGCTGTTGAAGACAACATTAGGGGAATAAATTCAGAAATCGGCCAGAAATAACAACAACTAAAAACTGTTTGGACCTGACTTTTTGGTAATAACTAAATGTTTGCAAATCAATGAAAGTGCAATAAAATTGTGCATATTACCACGATTTATTTGCAATTAAGAATTTTATCGTATATGGAGATGTACAGTCATAACTATTCAATTTCAAAATCTGTAATTTGAAGAAATCGCTAAATAATTAATGAAATCAATAATAGGCCCAGAGACAAAGATTGGTTCTGTAAATGAAAACGATTTTGGAGTATGTGTGGTACGTAAAAAAGGCAGAAAAGTATTACGTAACAAGTATTCATCACGAAGGGTTAGGAAAAAGTTCTCTCCCCGCAAAATATAAAGGAACGAATCAGATTTTCTACTAAGAAGATTTCAAGCCCGTTAAAGTACTTTGATGACGTTATATTTTCTGATGAGATGAAAATTATGTTGCACTATTACGACGGAACCCAAAAAATATGGCGCAACCCTCTCACAGCCCTGGAAAATGAAAATGCAATACATACTGTAAAGTTCGGAGAACTGTAAGTTATGGTATGGGCAGTGTGTATAGACAAAGGATTACTCATGTTGAGTGCTGTAAACAGATTCAAACCAAAATACTCAACATTTTTCGAAGTCGAGTTTGTTTGAAAACGGCAAGTATTGTCAAAATGGGACTAAAAAAATTTGAAAAGCTGTGAAAATTTCGTAATTTTTTCCTGGGTTGTACCATTTTTGCGATATATAAGTAAAAGTAGAGAAATTGCAGTCATGACATTGTTTCATATGGAGACGATGTAGTCAGTGAATTTTCCTAATCTGAACATCTATATCTCAAAAATGGTAAAACCTACGATAATATCATAAAATACAATTTTGTAGACAATTTTCACTGCTACAACATTTTATTCCATTTTGATAGGGCGAGTAAAAAAAATGTGAACTTTGACCGTGATTTATTTAAAAAGCGCTCAGGCGATTTTTTATTCCCAGGTGTATGCTCCTTTCATTTAATGTTGGTTCAAGAGCACCGTATCATGTTATATGCTGTTAACCGATCCAAACCAAAATAGTCAATGTTTTTCGAAGGCGAATTAAAAAAAAATATTGCGATATATAACTTAAAGTAGGGAAATTGCAGTCATGACATTGTTTCATATGGAGACGATACAGTCAGTGAATTGTCCCAATCTGAACATCTATATCTTAAAAATGGTAAAACCTACAAAAATATCATAAAGGATAATTTTGTAGAGAATTTTCGATGCTACAACAATTTCTTTATTCCATTTTGATAGGGCGTGAAAACCTAAAAACCCCCAAAAAATGTGAACTTTGACCGTGATTTATTTAAAAGGCGCTTAGGCGATTTTTTTATTCCCAGGTGTATGCTCCTTTCATTTAATGTTGGTTCAAGAGCACCGCATCATGTTATATGCTGTTAACCGACCCAAACAAAAATACTCAACGTTTTTCGTAGGCGATTTAAAAAAAATGCAATATTTTCATTTTTACATTTATCTGAGGATGTAGATTTCGTCAAAAACTAACCACATACAGTTTTTGTTTGAACAAACTCTGATTACAATTGTTTTTTAAATTCAGTTGTTCTGTCAACAAACTCAATGTTAATAAAATTGGTGAGAACAGTCCTTTGTCTATATAATCCGTTTTTCTGTGGCATGGGGTTGTATATAAAGCAAGGGCTTTAGTAACATTGAAAAACTATTTAAACGACAACGGCTTTTGGACACTGAAAATTATAAATTATAATATAAACTCTACCAATACAAGACAGTCTAGGCAGGCGTAAATCTTATTTACGTAGGACTTGGTTGTTATACAACTACAACGAAGACATCGACACTAAAGTCCAAAGTCCAAATATTAACCCCATTGAAAATTTATGGGTTCATCGAAGACAGAAGTCGGGAATAAGACAGCCCACTAATATGAGAGACTATGAGTGAAGTTCTTACCTGAAGTAGACGTATGTTTTTTGCGGCTCCAAAAAGTTTCGCGCTCTCGGCTTTAATCGGGCAAAAATCTCAATAACTCGAGCGAAATAATAAAGTTGATGTGACCCCCCACACGGGGCCATCGTAGTACACACGGTTCACAGTCTTATTTCTCCGCAAAATTAGATTTAAAATTTTAATAAAACAAAATATTCGGCTGGAAAGTGTTCTGTTTATAAATTACTCAAAAGCGAAAAGAGCTGTGCCGATCAAAAACAAAAACACAGCTGTGTTTATTCAGTCTGACAAATAGTGGTTTGAGCAATGCTGCCAGACTCATCAATTCAGAGCGTTGTTACACAGATGCAGTCATTTCAATAAAAAAAGAAGAAGATTCTCCAAGAGCCTAAAGATATGCTAAACTTAAAAAATTAAACGCTTCACTTAAACTACGTTCACAACAAGATACTATTGCATTACTCTTTTTAAAAAAATCGGGTTATCTTCTCTATATACACAATTTAACGAAAATAACTAAAATAATATTAAACTAAGGTGAAGTTTACAAGTTGTACGTAAAACTTACAATTCATTTTGAACATAACAATTATTGCCAACCAACAAAAAAGACGTTCTTACAACGCTTGCGCCTAAAGTTATGTCAAGCTCACCAGCTAATTCGCCCTTTACAACGCCCAGCACAATGGGCACTGTAGAACAAAAAGTGAAACGAAAATTTCTGGAAACATCGCCTGATAATTCAGCCACGGTAGCGAATATGTCGACAATGGAGCTAATGAAGTTAATGCATGAGTCCATGTCAAACTTGTTAGATGAAAAACTTCAAAATCTACCAACAAAATCAGACATATTGGACATTAAAGGCAATATTGAGACGATGAAGGAAGATGTTAAAAGGCTGACGATCGAAAATGAGGAGCTCAAAGCTGAAATGAAAAGGATGAATGATGAGAAAGAAGAAACAAACAAGAGGCTACAAAGGATGGAGGAGCAATTAAGCAGAAGCAAAGTCATTATGAGGGGATTGCCGACACAAAAATCTGCTTATGGTGCCGTGAAGAGAGTCTTGTGTTACAATCTTAAATTAAATATTGAATCTGAAATTGAAAATGTCAAGAAAATACAGGAAACTAAGGATAAAATGACGGTTATAGTCGAATTCAAATCATCGAAAACTGTAGCTGATGTTCTAAAAGCTACAAAGTTGTTAGCAGGAACTCAGATTTTTATAGAACGCGACCTTAATGGACTACGCTTACAAAGAAAAAAGATTATGCTAGCGCTTAAGAAAGAATTGCAGAAAGTCAACAAAGAAATACGTGTTGGAGTAAGATGCGATCAACTTGTTACCGATGGTAGAACATTCCATTGGGATAATCAAAACAAGCTTATGTGTGGACAAAGCTGTGGAGTTGATGTGCTTGCTAACATATTTGGCGAAAATGTCCGAAGTCTAGAACTAAACTACAACAGTTTGGTTAAAAAACTGGTCTCAAAAAACTATTAAAGAAATTATATGCCACTAAAAATGAAAATATTTATAAAAATGGAAAGAAAACAAAAACTAAATGTGAAAGAAATTTTATGTTAAATATAGTAGCTTACAATATAAATGGACTGGGTAGCAAAAATCTTTACCATCGTTTCTTTCAATATTTAGATAAATTTGATATCTTTGTCCTCACGGAAACACATGTCGAAATGAAAAATCAAGACTATTTTATCAAAAAATTTGAACATTTTAAAATCTACTGGAAAGCGGCTACTAGGATCAATAATAGAGGGCGAGGTATTGGAGGACTGATATACGGAGTTCGGCATGATTTAGAAAGGCGTGGCTTTAAGCATAAATTTGAGCGTCGAGAGAACCAAGATGCTATTAAATGTGAGTTCAATTCAATAATTTTCGAAATTTTTCCTGTATACATAAGACCTGCAAATTGGAATACAGATTTTCAAACTTTGAAGGATGTTATTGAGGGATGCGAAGGCAGTAAGATCGTCATTGGTGATCACAATATTCGGATCGGCGAGGAACAAGAAGTACCAGATGAAATTTCAGGGAAATGCGGAAGTAAAAGAAAATCTAGCGATAAGGTTGTTAATGCTAATGGAAGAAAATACATTGAAACGTGTAACAATAATGGACTGGTAATACTAAATGGCCGATGTTCTGGAGATGCAGACGGAAGACTAACTTTTACGAACAGAAATGGCAGTTCAGTGATAGATCTATGCGCTGTGACAATAGATTTACTAAATTATGTTGACTCATTCCAAGTACAAGATCAGATCTGGTCCGATCACTTTCCCATTGTTCTCAGTCTTTCTCTACCTTACCGAAATGAGGAAATTTCAACCTCACCAAATCTCAACCCAAAGTTAATGTGGAAAGAAAGAAATAAAAATCTCTACCAGAATGCTCTCAACATAAATGTGAGAAATTTGTCTTCTAATCCGAGTCTTAATGAACTAACCAGAACAATATATATGTCGTATCCTGAGACCCCCAAAATACGAAAACAACGTTTTAAAAGTAAGTGGTTTGACATGGAATGTCTGTCAATTAGAAAAAAGACCATGAAATTTTTGAACAAATTCAGAAAGTCTGATAAATTATGCGACAAAAACGCTTATATGAAACAAAAGAAAATCTATGAAAATGTATGTAAAATGAAAAAATCCAACTACTACAATGATATAGCAAATAAATTGGACATCATCACAGACAGTAAGGCATGGTGGAAGATGGCGAAGGAACTGAGACAACTGGAAAATGATCCTAGTTGCTGTATATCCACAGATGATTTACATAATTATTTCAAGCATCTTCTCAACCCGGAATGTAGTACAGAACCGATATATTATGCCATGAACAATAGTATGGATTCACTTTTGGATAGAGCATTTACAATAGACGAAATTAAGAAACAACTCAATAATGTAAAAGTGAACAAAGCGCCAGGTGATGATCGTATTCCATATGAGTTCTTCATTAATGCCACGGACGGCTTCTTAAGAGCCCTGTGCAATGCCTTTACTTGTATTTTGAATGGCCACGAAGACCTTGAACCATTTCGCTCAGGTATAATTTTTCCAATCCATAAAAAAGGAAACGTAAACGACGTGAGTAACTACCGTGGGATTACCTTTATGAACTGTATTGGAAAAATAATGATTGGGATGATCAATAGCAGGATAACTCTGTGGGTAAATAGACACCGAATGTTAAATGAGTACCAGGCGGGCTTTAGAAAAGGATACTCTACAGTCGACAATGTATTTAGCCTTGTTTCTATAGTCAAGCTCAAGCTGAGTCAAAAAAAGAAAGTTTATGCATACTTCGTAGACTTTAAAGCCGCTTTTGATAGAGTTCCTAGAGACCTCCTAATCTTCAAACTATACGAGCTTGGACTATCGTCGAGAATAATTAATTTTATCCACAACATATACAAAAACACAAAATCAGCAGTTTGTTCTGGCAACCAACTATCCGAGTATTTCGAAACTCGTACTGGTGTGAAGCAAGGTTGTTTACTGTCCCCAACATTATTCGCTTTATACTTAAACGACATGCATGATTATCTTGAAGAAGGACTGTATATCGATGAAATAAATATCCGCCTGCTAATGTATGCAGACGATATAGTGCTGCTAGCAGATAATCCCAAATCTCTCCAGAAAATGATAAATAATTTAGAGTCATACTGTACTAGATGGGGAATGGAAGTTAATCAGGCAAAATCGGAGATAATGGTATTCAGGAGAGGAGGAATTCTTTCCGCAGATGAAAAATGGACATTCAATGGAGAAAGTATAAGAATAGTCAACGAATACAAGTATTTAGGTATGTGGTTGACACCAAAATTGTCTTTCACAAAACATTTATTAAAGAAGGAAGAAGCTACAAAAATGGCCATAAATGCCACATGGAAAAACTTGGTTTCAAAACCATCAGTGCAACTGAAGTCTAAATGGAAAATGTTCTTAGCGGTTTGTCGATCTATTCACAGCTATGGTGCACAAGTATGGGGAAATGGGTATTTTAGTGATGTAGAAAAGCTTTATCGATACTTTATCAAAAAGATATTAAAACTCCCTGAGTCTACTCCGAATTATATTCTAGCCCTGGAAACCGGATACGAACCAGGATATATATACACTTACTCACTCCATTTATCGTACCTGAGCAAAAATTTTATTTGATCTTGAAAGCCACAGACTGCCGCATATACTTGCAATGAAACTCATGAACAAAAATGTTGGTTGTATTAATGATTTTATATCCCAGCTATCGGAAAGAAGTATTGACACTAGCAATGTTACGTTGGATAAGAAAAGATGGCTAGAAGCTACACAGTGTTTAATAGCATCAATTAAAACCAACGTCTTAAATGAACATATTCACAAATCACAACAGAGTACCCAGCGATTTTACAAAAACCTGGATTTTAGCATTAGCCAATTATATTGTAACGATCATTTTACCCAAGAGCAAATTACGCTAATAATGAGAGCGAGAGGTGATCTACTTTGGTTGAACGCCAATAAACATGGGGCACCTAAGGGTCAAAGGTGTTCCCTGTGTAATCTTGGAGAACCAGAAACCATTGTACATTTTATGGGTCGTTGCCCAATACTTAAATACTTACGAGCGAGTTTTTTTTTTAATAAAATCATAATGTCCCAAAATGAAGTTATAAATATCCTTAATGGTGGTGAAGATTTTTGCTGGCTCAATTTATGCAAATTTTTAAAAGAAGCACTTAAATATAGAAAGCTTTTGATAGAAGAATTTAATTACTGATCAACATTATTATGAATTAATAACTACTCAACATTCCAGCAGACGGTTTGTTACAAACCAAGCTGTAATACTCTTTATTTTTTTTAATACCATTATAAATGTATCAAAATGTAATTTTTATAACGTTCTTTTAAAAAATAAAGAAAAATTGAATTGAAATTGAATTGAATATGAGAGACTTAATAAAGATCAATGGCACAAATACCAATAAAATATGACATTTCGAATTGTATTTTTTTTAAATCCCAGGAGTTTACAAGCTGTAATTAATACCCAAAGTAGGTATACGTTATATTAAGACCAACTTTTCCTGAAAGTCCCGATACGATAAATGTTATACAAATAACAGTTAGATAACTAAAACAGTCAAATGTATACATTTTTCGCAGAATACTTTCTTCGGACATCCTCAATGTTCATGTGAAAAAGAATGACAAAAGTCGACCAACCCTAAATATGTACATACAAAATGTATATGCAAAGTTTCAACACATATGTAAAAACATATCGTGTAAAGTATCATTACATATTTAAAATTACAACGAAAATAAATACATTTTTGCTCTGCAGAAAAATTGCAATTTTCAATACATTACTTTTCAGTGAAAAAAATCTGCATTTTTGAATAATGGTTATTGAATGATTATAGTATAGTAGATTTCTATTAACGCTGAATATTTTAAGACAAAATAATTAATTAATGGCCTGTTTCTCTAAGATGATTCGATATCAAATCCGTTCGAATTACTACCAACCAAACTCCTGTTGTTGTAGAAAATATTTGTTTGACTGAAAACAAACATGACTCATAAATTTTTATATATTTTTCAAAAAAAAAGTTTGGTAGTAGTTTGAACGAATTTGTATATGTATCGTATTAATGAAACTGGCCATAAATCTTCTTATGATAAAGATTGTCGATTTGTTATACCCTACACCACACTGTGTTAAGGGGTATTATCAATTTGTGCATTTGTATGTAACATGCAAAAGGAAACGAAATAGGTCCAATGGTTCCTTTCGATGATCTACATAGCATCACATTCTGAGTCCATTTATACGTGCCCGTCCATCCGTTAATGCACTTTTGTCGCATTTATTATCCTATCCGGGTTTAAATTTATGATGGTCGCAATTTTGACCAAAGGACTATAGCTATTGCTTTTGACGAGAATAGGTTGAGATTTAGATATAGCTCCCATATATTCTCCCGATTCCGTATATTCTATCACCAAACAACTATTTTAAAACAAATGTGTAATGAAATCTGTTCAGTAGTGCGATTCACAAACTAATTTTGTGAGTTACCGACAAGTGTCGGTAAAATTAAAATGCTTATAATTTCGGTAATTACCGAAAGAATATGTGGTAATACCTTAAACTGTCGTATTTTACTGGTTAAAGAATTTGTAAATAGGAACGGGTGAAACTATACTCTGCATTTTAATTTATTTATTTATTATCCTCCTTTATATTCGTGTGAATTCTCCGCTAACGAAGTAGCGGGCACTTGCTAGTTATTATATAAAAGAGCTTAGTGATCAGTGAGTGAGTGACAGACAGATCATCGCCCAGATGAAACGGCTGAAGCTAGAAGCTTGAAATTTTGAGTGTCGGTTGCTGTTGGTGTGTAGGGGTGAGATGAGGCTGGACTTTTGGAAATTCGAACTGGAAGGGTACGAAAAGTAATAAAAGGTACTAAATATTGTACCCTTTGTATTAGGCAAACGGCAATAGCTAGAATTCTGAAATTTGGAATGAGGGTCACTAATGGAGAGTTAGAGAGATGTACCAAAGGGTTTTTGGAAATTCGAACTATAAGTGTACGAACAGTAATAAGAGTTTCTAAATTTAGTACCAATTTTATATTTTGAAGGGATATAGAATCTTGGAATTTGGTATGGAAATAAAGGTTAGGAAATGATGATTATAAAAGGAAATGGTTTTGAAAATACGTACTCATGTGTACGAAAAGTACTAAATGATACTAAATTTAGTACAATTTGGATATGGGTGAACAGAAAGAGCTGGAAACCTGAAATTTGGAATTAGCATTACTGTTGAAGTGCAGGATTGAGATATTGAGTTAGCTTTGAAATTCGTACTTATCTGAACTAAAATGTACTAAATTTGGTACAATTTGGATTTGGGTGAATGGATAGAGGTGGAGTCCTGAAATTTGGAAATAAGATTACAGTTAAGGTGTAGGATTGAGTTATGAAGACTGCTTTGGAAATTCATAATTATGTGTACGAAAAGTACTAAATTTGTTACAATTTGGATTTGGGTGAACGGATAGAGCTGGAAACTTAAAATTTGGAATAATGATTACTGTTGGAGTATAGGATTGAGGTAGCTTTGGAAATTCGTACTTATGTGTACGAAAAGTACTAAACGGGACTCAATTTGGTAGAATTTGGGTTTGGGTGAATGTATAGAGGGGAATCTGAGATATGGGGTATTTTTCGAAATTCTTACTCAAAATTTACTGAATTTTGTACTATTTGGATTTGATTGAACGGATAGGGATGGAATTCTGAAATTTGGAAACAACATTACTGATAGGATTGAGGTTCTTTTGGAAATTCGTACTTATTGCGTGACAAAAGTACTAAATGGTAATAATTTTGTACAATTTGGTTTTGTGTGAACGGATTGAGTTCGGATCCTGAAATTTGGAATTAAGATTATTCATATTTATGTGTTCGTACTTATGTGTACGAAAAGTGAACGGATAGAGGTGAATTCGTGAAATTCGGAATTAAGATTACTGTTGGAGTGGAGGATTTAGGTAGTTTAGGAAATTCGAACTTATGTGTACGAAAAGTACTAAATTTGGTAAAATTTGGATTTGGGTGAATGAATAAAGGTGGAATATCCTGAAATTTGGAATTAAGATTACTGTTGGAGCGGTGGATTGAGATACCGATGTTGTTTTGGAAATTCGTACTTATCTGTACCAACTGACACTACATTTGGTACAATTTGGATTTTGGTGAATGGACGGAGCTGGAATCGTGAAATTTGGAATTAGGATTACTGTTGCGTGGAGGATTGATACTGATTTCGGAAATTCATATTTACGTGTACAAAAAGTACTAAATCGTACTAAATTTTGGTACAATTTTAAAAGAGGTGAAATCGTGAAATTCGGAATTAAGATTACTGTTGGAGTGGAGGATTTAAGTTGGTTTTGGAAAATCGTACTTATGTGTAAGAAAAGTACTAAATGGTACTAAATGTGATACAATTTAGATTTGGTGAACACATCCTGAAATATAGAATTAAGGTTACTGTTGGAGTTGAGGATTGAGATAGATATTGAAATTTGTACTTTCGTACGAAAAGTATTAAATGGTACTAAATTTGCTATATGAATAGAGGTGGAATTCTGAAATTTGGTATTATAGTTGCTGTTGGTGTGTAGGGTTGAGTAATGGAGGTGGTTGTTAGTGGATATAGGTACCATAAGTGAACGAAAATTATTATTGTGTAAAGGCGTAAGGCTGAAGTTGTGAAATTCGTTATTAGGTTAGCAGTTGGCGTTCAGAGTGGTGATAAGGAGGAGGATATTAAATGCGTACTAATGTATACGAAAAGTTTTAAATGCTGCTATAATTAGATTTGCGAGAACAAACAGAGCTGTAACTGAGTATCGCGGTTGGGATACAGTTTTGGATATATGGATGTAATTTTTTAAACTTATACCTATTATAAGTACTAAATTTGGTTTGGATGTTGCATGAAGGATATTTCGAATTTTTGTATTAGGGTTTATGTTAGTGTTTAGATAAGAAGTTTTTGAGGTGCATACAAATTCTGAAATTAGGTATATAGGTCGCTAAGGACTGAATTATCGAGTCGGTGTTGGAAATATGAAAAGTACAAAATGGTACTAAATTTGGTGTTAGGTGAAGCTGGAATTATACAATTACTGTGCGAAGAGTACGAAAGGAATAGAAGTGGAATTCTGATTTATTATTTTTCAGATTCACTGTTAGAGGTGGTACTGCAATAAGTGTACTAAAATAAATAATACTAAATATTGAAACACTTGTGCTGAATGAACCGATAAATGAATTTTATTATGAGGATCACTGATGAGATTGAATCGGATTGTTTATGTAATACAATGGATTATAAAAATTGACTGGATAGTGTACTTTTGCTTTCAGGTTTCTTAAGGCGGTTTCTTAATAATGCACTGAAATCAAAAAGTCAAAGATACGTTGAACATTATTGTTTTTTATATATATTCTGAACGTTTTAGAATGTACATTTAAAAAACGTAGATCTATGCGACTATTGTTTTACAAGTAGCTTATTTATCCCCTGAGAAAAAATTAAAATGTCTTAAAATATTATCTGTTATATAGGGGCATTGTCAAAGCGTGCGCAAACATTTACAATTTTTGAATATAGGATTTCTCCATTTTGATATCACAAATTCCGAAATTACAGCTACTTCTTCAAATAAGGTCCTTTTTGGGAAATTCGAACTAAAAGTATACGAACAGTACTAAAATGAAATTAAATATCACCAACACCATTTTCGTATTACATATTGTTTATTTGTACATTATTCCCTTTCCGCATACGAAGTAGCGGGCATTTGGCTAGTACTGCACGTATATGACAGCCTTTGTTGAAAGGTTTGTATCGTATTAGAGATTCTAAAAACCAAATTTCCTTTACAATTCCATTTGAAAAAAATTAAAAAAACATTGAGAGCCCATCTACGATTTTTAGAAAAAAAGAAACAAATTCTTCAAATCTGTTCGCGTTCACATAATTGGCCGATGCGCTCAAAAGGTATAGCGGTTTTTATTCTCTTAAAGAGAAAAAATATTTTAACATTTTGTATTTGTGGTACTCATGTATGTATGCATCTATCAGTAACAGCATTTGCACCATAATTTCTAAAATTTGTTTTTATTTTCGGGGAAAATTAAAAAAATGAAAAAACAAAACTGGGAGCAAATCTAAATTATACTACCTCAGAGTCCGTATAAACCTCTAAAAAATAAATTAAAAATACGTAGAGAATCTAGACAGAATGTAAAAAATATGAAACCAACATTATAAACATTGGCTTTATAAATTACATATTATAGCAACAACAAAAGAGAACAACTTATTGTTAATGCGAATTCGCTTTAATTAGCGCCCATCAAAAATGCGTCAATATACACCCATTTCAAATAGATTCTTCAAGAACCGCGGATGTGCATCCACATTCTATTTTGAGAAAAGACCAATATTACTCGCGTATAAAAAATTCCATTTATGTACAATTTTTTAAAGAAAATTGCGGTTTAGTACGCGGATTTGTCAAAACATATTTTTTCTGATTTTCCTATTTCCAAGGTATCTATATCAACGGTTTTAGTGTATGGATTGGATCGCGGAAGGGTTCATTAGAGCCGTCGCGTAAAAAACTAAATTGAATGACACCTGTAAATTTTAAATGCAAAAACTACGTTTTTTAAGAAAATTCACGTATCAAATTTTTGGATTTAGAGTCCAATTACTGGGATACTTTAAGGAGCACACTCAAGAGATGTACATTAAACGACGTAAAATCACAAGCTCTATAATCCTATTATGAGTACTGTTTCAAATAGCGTGATTGATTGATCAAAAGCCACCGACACTGGTCGGAGCCTGTTCCCGTTAAGGCCTCTACTGATGATCTACTTGGTGATGTTTTTGTTACGGACCAAATTGTTCTGTATTATTCACTTTCCTTGGCATCTTTGATTATGTATTGGAATCGCCAGTTAAAATAACTTGCGCCCTTCATCGGATCAGTCTTTCTTCTCAGGGTTCGAAATTGACTAAACATTTCTCACAATTTACTTATTATCAATGAAACAATGAGTTCAATTTAACTTCAGTTAATTAATGTATGTAGCAATATATGTGACCAAACTAATTCATAAACATTTTGAAGGCGGATATTTCCAATTAAAAGTCCATATTAGTCTACTTCTGGCATTGTAAGCAATTTAACTAAAATAAACCATAGACAATATATTCTATACAGATAATGAACTTCAAAAGCACAACCTAATTAAGTGCAGGGAACGTGTTTTTATTGTGCGACGTAGTGACATTTACAAATTAAGGTCATTAAATTGCTCTTCTCTTATCCTTTTTGTTGTTGTTTCTGTTGCTGGTTTTATTGTGTAGTTAGCGGTTGCAAACCGTCATCAATATGGTTGGCCACTAAAAAGAAAGAGGAGTGATGGCAGGGCAGAGAATACAACGAAACTTATAAATCATGTTGAAATTTTGTTTAATTTTTTATAGTTCTGCCATGTGGAGGGTTTCCTGTTCAATTTGTTAACGATAATTTTGGCAGCAATTTTTTGGTGGAGAATGTTAAAATAAAAGGCTAATGACTTTTTCCTTTTTCTTATACCTTGCACCACAATGTGGACACGGTATTATACTTTTGTTTCTCCGAAAATTCGTGTAACACCGTGAAATATTCATCGTAGGCCCCCAATTCATTCGACGAGATAAAGCAATTTTGAGATGTTTTTTCCGTCCATCCTTCCATTAAAAATTGTAATCAAACTACAGGCCGCAATTATGGAGCGATCGTCACGAATTTTTGCATGAAGGTCGGGTTCGGACCAGAATATACCCATATAGTTATAGGTGATAATCGCAAAATGGAAATGGACCAAAAACAAAATTTTTCACATTTTGTAGCGTCTCTGTAGGTCGCAATTATAGTAGACTTTAGGTTTACCGCAAAGAAGAAACTTGCAATTAAACATAATGAGCAGATAGTATTTAGCTGGTTAAATGAACTAAAACATTTGCGTGAAAATTTGTAAAACGTCCAAAATGTGTACATTAAATTTTTATTTCTGGAAGACACATTCCGCCCACGTGAATGGGTTTTTAGGATTTTGCTTGGAAGCGGCAAGTCCTATCGATATGGGAATAAAGAGGAAATTCACTGCTACAACATTTCCTTTAGGACTTGTCGCTTCCAAGCAAAATCCTGAAAACCTAAGATAAACCTAAAATTGTGAACTTTGACCGAAGTTTATTTAAAAATCCCTCCATCGATCTTTCCTTGTTTTTGGATTTCTCTTATATGTAAACATTTTAGTTTCACAATACGCAAAAACTTCTCAGGTGTAAGCGGTATTCATTGCAAGTTAATTAAGGGGCACCGTACTTGACCTTGTTTTATAAGGAGGCGATACAGTCAGTGCATTGTCCCAATTTGAACTTCAATATCTCAAAAATGGTAAAACCTACTAAAATACCGTTAAGGTCAATCTTGTAGAGAGTTTTCACTATGGGTGACGTAGGGGATGGAAGATACCAAGGAACGGTCCTGACCGGTTTTAACATGGCAAAGCCCAGGATTTATCTTGGTCCCTCTTTCATCCCAAGTGGACACTGACCTCCCCGTGGTGTCACCTGGGGAACTGCCTTTAACACCCGTTAAAGGTAGTGAGCTAACATGTGCCGCGCGTTCACCCATAAGAACGTTAAAAACTTGGGTTTGGGCGTCGGGTTAGTAACCCTCCCCTAGAAAAAACAGCCTACTATGAAAAAACGAAAGAAAAGAAAAACAAACCCCTCTAAAGTTGACGAACCCCGCAAACGTTTTAAGGACCATGATCTGCGAATCTGCACCTGGAATGTTCGCACTCTTTATAGAGAAGGTGCAGTCTTCGCATTGGCAGACGTACTTAAAAAGTACAAGACCGATATTACTGCCATACAGGAAATACGATGGATTGGGAAAGGCGTCACAACAGCACCTAAAGGTGACGCACTGTATTATAGCTGCCATGACGTAAAGCATGAGTTTGGTTGTGGATTCGTAGTTAGTCGGAGACTAAAACATCTTGTATCCAGCTTCACTCCAGTGAATGAAAGACTTGCTGCAATTCGAATAAAAGCTAAATTCTTCAACATCAGCTTTATTTGAGCTCATGCTCCCACTGAAGAAAAGGATGAACAGACCAAAGATATATTTTACGAGCGCTTAGAAGAAACATATGACCGTTGCCCTGCCCATGACATTAAAATCATTCTAGGCGATTTTAATGCCAAAATTGGAAAGGAGAATATCTTTGGCCCAACAGTCGGGAAATTCAGTCTCCACAGTGAAACATCTGACAATGGTATGAGACTGATAGACTTTGCAGCTGCAAAAAACATGGTAGTTAGCAGTACCAGATTTAATCATCTCGATATTCATAAGGGCACCTGGCTGTCTCCAGATCAGAAAACAAGAAACCAAATTGATCATGTTGTGATAGATGGAAGACATTCATCGAGCGTGTTGGATGTACGATCGTTCCGAGGCGCAAACATTGATTCGGACCACTACCTTGTTGCAGCAAAGGTACGCACCCGCTTAAACGTAACAAACAAAGTACGAACAGACACAACACGAAAGTTAGACATCGGTAAGATGCAATCACAACAGATAGCCACAGCATATTCCACTCAACTAGCCCAATTGCTTAATCAAAGCCCTCCTCATCCCGATAACATATCAGCGCAATGGCAAAGCATTGCCCACTCCATGCAAACAGCCGCAAAATCCATACTTGGATACCAGAGACCTCCACCAAGGAATCCATGGTATGATGAGGAGTGTCGTGCTGCCACCGAAGAGAAAAATGCGGCATATAAGGCTACTTTACAATCCGTAGCAACGCGTAGCGCACGAGAGAGATACAGGGAGAAAAGGAGAGAGGAGAAACGTCTTTTCCGCAGGAAAAAGAGAGAGATGGAAAAGCGGGAGTGTGAAAAAATCGAGATGTACAGGAGCCAGAATGAAGTCCGAAAATTCTACCAAAGAGTCAAGCATCAAACTGATGGCTTTCGTACAGGCACATCCTCCTGTAGAGACCAGCAAGGTAATTTGGTAACTGATACAGATAGTGTACTCAGGATATGGAAAGAACATTTTTCAAATCTGTTGGTATCCAATAGCAGCGAAGACGACGAAGATACCACAGTCCCAATCCCAGAAGATGGTATTGAATGTATACCGCCCAGCCAAGATGAGGTAAAGACAGCAATAAATCGGCTGAAGAATAATAAGGCAGCAGGGGCCGATGGCTTACCAGCCGAGCTGTTCAAAACCGGAGGCGACACGCTGATAAGGTGTATTCATCAGCTAGTTAGCACCATCTGGCAGGAAGAACGAGTACCCGACGATTGGAACCTGAGTATCCTGTGCCCCGTCCACAAGAAGGGAGATAAGACTGTATGCTCTAACTATAGGGGCATAAGTCTACTCCCTATTGCCTACAAGATCGTGTCAGGGATATTGTGCGAACGACTAAAGCCAATGGTCAACGAGATTATTGGACCATACCAATGCGGCTTTAGACCTGGCAAGTCCACCATTGACCAGATATTTACCCTGCGGCAAATCCTGGAGAAGACCCAAGAGATGCAGATCGACACCTACCACCTTTTTGTTGATTATAAAGCAGCCTTCGACAGTCCGCTGCGCTCAAAGGTATTCCAAGCCATGTCTGAATTTGGTATTCCCGCAAAGCTCATCCGGCTTTGTAAAATGACTTTAACTGACACGAGGTCCTCAGTTAAAATAGGAAAGAACCTCTCCGAAGAGTTTGGTACCAAAAGAGGTTTCAGACAAGGAGACAGCCTTTCGTGTGACCTCTTCAACATCCTGCTAGAAAAGGTTATACGAGAGGCAAACGTCAAAAGAAGTGGCACAATCTACACCAATATTCACATGTTACTTGCTTATGCTGATGATATAGACATCATGGGTCGATCAGTAAAAGAAGTAACTGATACCTTTATAAAAGTCGAAGGAGAATCTGCTAAAGTGGGTCTGGCGGTAAACGGTGAGAAGACCAAGTTGATGGTGTCGACGCGCAATGCGTCCATTGAGCTCGGACCGACTGTGGAAGTTGGTTCCTATAATATTGAGGTAGTAAAAGACTTCGTCTACCTCGGCACCTCCGTCAACACAACAAACGACATCAGTTGTGAAATAAAAAGAAGAATTGTATTGGCCAACAGATGCTACTTTGGTTTAAGTAAGCAGTTTAAAAACAAAGCCACATCTCGTCAAACAAAAATAACGCTCTACAAAACACTGATACTACCCGTGCTGATGTATGGCTCCGAAGCCTGGGTACTTGCGCAAGCAGACATGGCAGTGCTTGGTGTGTTTGAGAGAAAAATTCTTCGAAAGATCTACGGACCAATCTGCGTTGACGGTGAATATCGACGTCGCATGAACCACGAGCTGTATCTGCTATACAACGACATCAATATTGTTAAACGTATCGAGATGCAGCGATTGCGTTGGCTAGGCCATATCAAAAGAATGAGCGATGATGAACCCACTAAAAAGGCGTATGAATACATGCCACATGGCGGTGCACGCAGAATTGGCAGGCCAAGGAATAGATGGCGCAAACAAGTGGATGATGAGATGACAAGGCGCGGTATTCCAGAGTGCAAAGCAACAAATAGAGAGGAATGGAGATCTCTTCTTAGTTCGGCCTATAGAACAAATGTTCTGTAATGGGCCAGCTAAGTAAGTAAGTAAGTTTCACTACTACAACATTTTTTTAGTCCTTTTACGATAGGACTTGCGGTTTCCAAGCAAAATCGTGAAAACCTAAAAAAGCCCTAAAAATGTGTCAAAGTTCACATTTTTAGGGCTTTTTTATGCGATTTTTTTGAAAATCCCTACAGCGATTTTTTGTTTTTCTATGAACATTGTAGTTTCACAATCCCCAACAACTTCCCAGGTGTAAGCACCAGGCAGATCTAATGCCTAAAATATACAGGGATTCCACAGTTTTAATTTAATTGCCACCATAATCACGCTAAGGGTCGCAGGTATAGTTTAAAACTGACAAAATTTTGCACGAAGTAAGAAAATGCAAGGAAAATGCCAATAGTTTTGGATAATGACCGGGTATATTTAGCGGGAGAAATTGCCCATAATTTGTGTGGGAAAAATATCCACAATTTAATAATTTAGTCCACATTTTAAATTCTGGGGAATATTCCTACAAATTACAGAAACAAAACTTGAAAACCAACTGTTTACCTCTCATTTGATGCTAATTTTATCAATGTAGCGGTTAGAACACGAAAGTACTGTCTAACATATACACGTAAGTGGGTTGCTGTATCGTTTTGTTTGTAATGAACTATATTTACATTCTGTGTCAGAAACATGATAAAGAGTTTTCAAATCATAATAGAGAAATTCCAAGTATTTTTAAGTTGATGCAAACTACAATCCCGTACGGTGTCTTGAAGATTTTGTGTCAACTTTGGTAAGAAGTAAAGTAATACCTCGAAATATTGGTGCTTTTCCGATCGACTCTTTTCTATATATGCAACCTAAGTGCTACCAGTTAAGGTCTTAACATCTTGTTCTTGTCGGATAAAGGCTGTGTCATGAACGGACTACTTAAACATGCAATCGAATGTTATCCCAAGTACCTTGGGACTTATGATCGACTGATGATGTTTACGGACCAAATTAGCCTTTCTTATTCACCATTCTTGGCATCTTCGAGTATGTATTGAAATCGCCAGTTAAAATAACTTGCGCCCTTTATCGGATAAGTCTTTCCTCTCAGGGTTCGATACTGACTAAACATTGCTCACAATTTACTTGCTTTAAAAAAATGAGTTCAATTTAACTTCAGTTAATTAATGTCTGTAGTATTATGTGAAAATTTTCAAACATAACTAGACAGTCTTCATTTTGGTCAAACTAATTCACAGAAAGCAAAAAAAAAAACAAGTAAGAACAGACTATAGTCGGACGGGGCCGACCATGTGATACCCTACACCACTATCCCTGTGCACTAGCTTTCCGGGCTAGCTGTTATAAGATGTGCATTAGAAATTTTACCAATTTTCACACAAAAGTTTTGATCAATTTAACCCGCTAAATATTATCCGATCATACCGTTGACTTGCACGCTACTTCTTCATCTCAAACCAAAACTACGTTTAAAATTTCGCGCCGATCGGACTATTATTGCGACCTACAGAGCGGCTACAAAATCGAGCAAAAATTTTGTTTTTGGTCCATTTCATCCCTTTAACATTTCACGATCATCGCCAAAAACTAATCAGTTCTATTCTGGTCCAAACCCGACCTCCATACTAAATTTCGTGACAATCGGTCCATAATTGCGGCCTCTAGCTTGATTACAATTTTTAATGGACGGACAGACGGACGGACGGACGGACGGACACACATCGCTAAATCGCTTTATCTCGTCGAGATATGAAGTTTGGTATACCACATGAGGGGTCTACGACGAATATTTCGCGGCGTTACATGAATTTTTGGGAAAACAAACTTATTATACCCTTTTCCACATTGTGGTATAGGGTATAAAAACAGAAACAAATTTACATTTTGAAGGCGGATATTTCCAATTACAAATCCATATTAGTCTACTTCTGGCATTGTAAGCAATTTAACTAAAATAAACCATAGACAATATATTCTATATAGATACACCAAAACAGATCCTAATTAAGTGAAGTGAACGTGATTTTATTGCACGTCGTAGTGACATTTACAAATTAATGCCATTAAATTGCTTCTCTTTTGTCTTTTTTGTTGTTTCTGTTGCTGGTATTATTGTGTAGTTAGTGGTTGCTAGCCATGACCAATATGACAAGCCACTAACTGTTTTATAGCTCTACCATGTGGAAGTTTGTCCATTCAATTTGTTAAAGATTACTTTGCTAGCAATTTTAGGGGGGAGAATGTTAAAATAAAAGATCAAAGCCTTTTCACTTTATTCTTGTGTTTAGATTTTTTTGGGGGTGGACTATTAGCGCGGTTGGCTGGTAATTTCTCAATTAAAAATATGTAAATCGAAATACGTGCCTAAGCTTACGACAAATGATCATAAAAATTCTATTATTGGGTAATTCTTTCTACAGTATCTAAACATTATAATACGTAAAGGTCATGTTTCTACTATAATCCTGAAAAAGTGGCAGTTTTTCGACAATTTAGTCGTTGAACCTTTAGGCCGTAAAACATTTTTGGCTGTAAAGATTTTTGCTAGAACTAAAATGGAATGGTGTTATCCTTTATAGTCAAATGCAGATTAAGCAATGATTAAATAATAGAAAACACTCCAATAGAGAGATTGAAATTCATGCTTCGGAATTGAATATATTTTTATACCCTCCACCATAGTATGGAGGGTATATTAAGTTTGTCATTCCGTTTGTAACACATCGAACTAATCATTTGCGACCCTATAAAGTATATATATTCTTGATCAGGATAAAATTCTAAGACGATCTAGCCATGTCCGTCTGTCCGTCTGTTGTAATCACTCTAACGTCCGCAATAATTGAGATAGAGTGCTGAAATTTTGCACCAGAGGGTCTTTTTACCATAGGCAGGTCAAGTTCGAAGATGGGCTATATCGATCCACTCTTTGGCATAGCCCCCATATAACGGTACCTCCGGATTTGAGGTATTTTGACGTTCTTCGCCACATTTGCAGACCGCATTAGCTATAATTTGGCACTTAGGGTTCCTAGTGATCAACAAACTTATATTTCAAAGGATATGGGCATAGGACCATGTTTTGGTATAGTCCCCATATAACGGTACCTCCCGATTTTCGGTATTTTGAGAATTTTAGCCACAATTTTTAACCGAACTATCTGCAATTTGACATTTGAGGTTCTCAGTGGTCATGAAACATCTCCTCGAAACATCGGCAACATAGGTCCATGCTTTGGTGTAGCCCCCATATATCGGTACCTCCCGATTTTCGGTATTTTGAGAATTTTAGCTACAATTTTTAACCGAACTAGCTGTAATTTGCAATTTGAGGTTCTCAGTGGTCGTGAAACATCTCCACGAAACATCGTCAACATAGGTCCATGTTTTGGTATAGCCCCCATATATCGGTACCTCCCGATTTTCGGTATTTTGAGAATTTTTGCTGCAATTTTGAACCGAACTAGATGTAATGATCGGTATTTTGAGAATTTTAGCTACAATTTTGTCTATTCAAAAATAATCGTCAATATACATATGTCCATGTTTTGGTATATCCACCCATATAACTGTACCTCCCGATTTTCGGGAATTTTCAGTGATCACGAAATTTCTTCACTAAAATTCGTCAACATGGGTCCATTTTTGAGGGTCTACATTGTTTTGATGAAACTACTATAAAACTTTTCCGCCAAAAATTGACTCTTTGATATAGCCCCGTAGGTGGTACCTTTCACCTACCTGAACACATTTTTTAGATTAGATAACACTGTGCAACAAAATGGAGGTGAAAGTTTGGGGAACGGAAAATTCCTCTTGGGAAAGAAAGGCCTTGGTGAGTATATTATGAACCCCGAAGGATAGATCCACCGTGAGTCGAACTTCCGCGTTATGGCGTGATGAAATTTTTGTTAAAGACCCTGTGGGCCATCAGGAATTAGCGTTATATCTTTGTTCACTATTGCTTAAGTGCTCTACAACAAGTAAAAAATATCAGTCGGCTTTGCCGACAGAGATATACCCTCAGCCTGTGCAAATTGAAACACTTTTTTCACAAAAAAATTATGTATTTAGGGGGTTTCAAAATTTTGGTCGTATGAACCGACAAAAATGTTGATTAGGATTAAAGTTAAAAAATTTTGCGGAAATGGTACTTAAAGGAATGGGGTTTTTACACCCTTCGGGCTGTTTTCTCAAGAAGTATGGACTTGCCCCTGAAACAACTTTTACCATCGTAATTGAGGCAGCGAATGTAAGTTGCTTCAACAAAAATCAAAGTGATTCAATAGCAGGTCTTAAAGTGAACTTATCCAAAATTTTGTGTGGGAGGTACGGGATGGAATGGACAAATATAGTCCATATTCGAACCTGATCTATATCTGGTTGATATTATGAGAATATGTAAAGTATGGACCGAATCGGTCACTCCCATCAAGAGTTATCGTGCGCACAATTTTTCCGAATATTTCTGAACTTTTGTGGGGTAGGTACCTGAAGGAGTGGACCGATATGGCTTATCTACGAACTTAAACTAAGTTTGGAAACAATATTACGAAGGCCATATTTTAGCCGGGATAGGCATATCCGTTCGAGAATTATCTTGCGCTTCCACCCATAAACATGGTGTCATAGGGTTTGTTTTTCAACTTTCAGGCTATTTTTTCAGGAAGTATGTACTTGCCCCTGAGGAAACTTGTACCTTCGTATAGGCGACAGTGAACCAAGATGCTACAACAAAAACCAATGCGATTCGAGAGCAGGTCCTAAACTAAACTTTTCCGAAATTTTGTGTGGGAACCTCATCTAAGTCTGGTAGAAATTTCATAATGTGCAAAGTATGGACCAAATCGGTTACTCCCTTCAAAAGTTATCGTACGCACAAATTTTCCGAACATTTTCGAACTTTTGTGGGGGAGGTACCGGAAGGAGTGGACCGATATAATCCATCTTTAAACTTGAACTAAGTTTGGACAAAATATTACGAAATCCAAATTTTGGACCGAATCGGCAGATCCGTTCGAGAGTTATCTTGCGCTCCAACCACTACACACGGTGTCATAGGGTTTTTTTGTAACTTTCAGGCTATTTTCTCAGGAAGTATGGACTTGCCCCTAATGAAATTTACAGCGTCATATAGAGGACAGCGAATACAACTTGCGTAAACAAAAATCAAAGCGATTAGAGACCAGGTCCTAAACTGAACTTTTCCGAAATTTTGCGTGAGAGGTACCCGAAGGAGTGTACCGATTGAGTCCATATTGGAACCTTATCTAAGTTTGGTAGAAATTACACGATGTGCAAAGTATGGACCAAATCGGTTATTCCCTACAAGAGTTATCGTGCGCACAAATTTTCCGAACATTTTTGAACATTTGTGGGGGAGGTACCTGAAGGAGTGGACCTATATGGCCCATCTTCGAACTTAAATCGAATCTGGAAAAAATATTTCGATACCCAACATTTGAACCGAATCGATTGATCCGTTCGAGAGTTATCGTGCGCACCAGCCAGACAGACGGACAGACAGATGGACGGACATTGCTAGATCTACTCAAAATTGTCTGAAACGGATATCGTACAAACATACTTGGGGTCTAAAACCATTATTTCGATGAGGCACATTTTTGGTCGTATCAAAGTGTAAATACCCTCTTTAGCCTAAAGGCTGAGGGTATAAAAACAACAATCAAAGATATAATGCTACTTCGTGATAGCTTACCGGGTCTCTTGCAAAAACTTCATAACGCCATAACGCGGAAGTTCGACTCACGGCGCATCTGTCCTTCGGGGTTTTTCATATAAACACACCAAAGGCTTTCAGTGTAATTTAAGCAATAGTGGGAGACAGTAGGTGTCTATCCATTGTCGAAAAGTTGTTACACCTAAAATTGTGAAAGGAGGGTATAAAAAGTTCGGCCCGGCCGAACTTAACGACTTTTTACTTGTTTTAAAAGGACGATCTTCACTGATTAAATTTCCTTAACAATCATCGCTGAAGGCATACTAAAATCATGTCACAAACTGTAAGACATATATAGAAGATTTGAAGCTCATTCTCGCCGTAGAATGACAGGAACAACAAAAAGTCAAATAGGGTTTACTATTGTCAACAAGTTTGTGTTCAGATGTAAGAACTGTAGGACTCCCCGTAAAAAACCGTCGTTTTCAAATACCACTTCAAAATTGTCCGACTAGGAGACTCCGACTCTACTCTGCTCCCCATCACAACTTAAGAAACCAAAGTCTATCATGTAATGCACATTCAAAAATCATCATATCATCATATTTTTGTTTCAGAGATCATTTTAAACATCTGCAACATGTTGTGCATAATAAATGAAATTTATTTTGTACCATCTGTCATCAATCATTCTACATGTGTGCAAATGTGAACGCATGCAACACACGAGTAAACGTCTGTATCAGTTTTAATTTGAAATGTAATAAAGTTGGTAAAACAAAATTCAAAGCTTGACTTGTATTCATATATCTACTTGCTAGTTTTCATAACAACATACTTTTACATCTTGCATTACAATCAAACGGATATACTTCCTGGTGTATTTTGAGAAAGAAAATGATGTGAATACATTTTTCTGAAAGTTAATTTTATTTTTTTTTTTAATTTCCGACAGTATGAAGAAATTATGTGGTATGGAATTAAACAAGTAAAAAATCGTTAAGTTCGGTCACGCCGAAATTTTATATCTTCAACCATGGAATATTAAGAAATAAAATGGAATAAAAAATTTTCTTTCCTATCCATAATATTAGGTGAAGATTTTTAATGACCACAGATTCTGAAACTCTAAAATGCTTATTTCACGTGGTTTAATCGGTATTTCATATCATACCTTGTAAAAAACGTATTTGAAGCAATGTGCGCACACAGTCTGTAAATTCCATTTTGGGGATTTCAATGCATTGCTGTCGTTGAAAAATATACATCAAATAATACGATAGATGCATTTTACAACAATAAAATGTTATGTAGAGTTGAGTATTACATTCCAGCGAATATTTTTCCTAAAGATAACATTAAGAAATTGTTTTGGAGATACGCTGCGGAACATATACAAATTATGAAATTTTTAGATCTATTATAAAATATGAAGCGAAAATATCAGTTTTACTAGTTTGTTATGCCTCTGAACATGTCCTTTTTGCTCTTGTCTACAAGTTTGCCGCAGAGGTCAAAACAATATTCGTATTGGTTTCGGAGACATAACCCCGATTTGCTTTAAAAAGTCAATATTTAACCATGTTTAGATGAGGTCATAAAATCCGAACCCGATCTATGAATACAAAACCCAAGTATGGTCTCTGCTTTCATAAAATTCTCAGCAGAAGTGGTTTGCACACGACTAGCTTAAAAATGTTGCAAACTGTAACCATAAATTTATGAAAAGAAAAACAATTTTAATGTCTGTTAAATGCTGCAGCAACCATAAACAATTACTTAATTCTCTTGGTCGGTTATGCACTGAACTGCTCCCGTCATTCATCATGGTGGATCATGGATTTTTAAGTGGTTTTTATAGTTTATAATCATAAAAATGAGATTCATTAATAAAGTTGAATCTAGTTTACGAGCAAGTACCGCACAAATCCAAATAAATGTCATTATTTTCTTTTTTCTTCTCACTTTCATGCGTAAACTCTGTGGGTGTTTATATAAGTTATCTTCAATGTATTTATATTGTTATGGTAATTTAATATTAAAAGCGTGGAAATTGGCTGAAAAAAAAACTAAAGAAGCTTTGAGCTTAAATGTTTCAATGTTTTTCAATTCTATTGAAATTACAGTTATTTGCTGAAAAATTTTTAAGCACACACTTTTCGGCTGTCCCAAAAAAAAAAAAAAACAACACCAGAACAAAATATTTTGCAACATGCCAGCACATATCAACTAAGAATTCATCCAATTCTATATGTTAAAATAACATCACCACAGTTACCTGTGAATGATTGTTGTTGGAATTTTGTTTAAAATTCCCCTGCGCATGCCATCCGCTGTTTTTTGTTTGTTTTGTTTATTGTTTGGAGATTCAATTTCATTGATTGCTTAAGACTGGAGTATTCCCTCAATGGCTTAATTTTCAGGGGTACGACACGCCTACACCTCCCAACATTTTGACTCAAGTTATAGGATTCCTTTTTTTCTAACATGTCTACTATCGATGTATAAGTTTGAGTTCGGTGGCGACAAATAATTGGATAGGAAAATAGCATTATGAACTTACTACAGCTTTCATGTTGTGTTTGTTTTTTTTTTCAAACTTTATTCGCTACTAGGAGAGTTGGCGTTTTTTTATTTGGGATGACGACTTTTATTTTGCTTTTCAAAATAGTCAGGCTTAATCATATAGTTGCTGTTTTAATATTTCATTAAAACAACTTTAATTTATTAGTGGGAAAAAATTGGTGATGTTTACCAAGGGGTAAGGCTGGGAAGACTATAGTTCCAAATCTCGCCACAGATCTTCATCAGTTCCCTTGTATTAAGAAAAATGTTCAAACCTATTCAGATGATCCCGCTCATCCATAGTCAGACTTAATTCCATAGTTGTTTTTTTAATATTTCATTAAAACAACTTTAATTTATTAGTGGGAAAAATTGGTGATGTTTAACAGGAGGTAAGGCTGGTAAGACTGTATTTCCAAATCTCGCCGTAGATCTTCATCACTTCCCTTTTTTCTTGTTTTTCAACAAGAAAATTTTTATACCCAAGTGTCAATTGCTCCAAACACAGATGAAGATACCTTAACATATAAAAAGACATATGTTCAAACCTATTCAGATGAGCGGGAGTGTATGTCGAGATTTATAACCGTCGAGATTTATAACTTCGTATGATCGAACTTGGACGTGGTACTGTAACGTGACAATATGTTCACGTACATAATACAACAACTATTACCAAGAAACGCCCCTACATATGTACATCGCTTCGACAACACTTGTCTACCTGACACTAGTGGCATCACAGGTCACACACTGCTAAATGTAACTCCAGTGTATTTTTGCAACCATCGTAATTTAAGCTTAGGGCGAATAATTCTCATTCGCTTCATACTCATAGTTATTAATGTATTTCAGTTTTGGAGGCAAATGGCGAGCTTACTACTGCAGGGAGTTTGCTACACTGGCTGGAACAGAAGGTTGCTCTAAGTCCGCCAACTTACGCCTCGGTGCCTAGTGTTGGGAATACTTTTTGAGAGCTACCCATTAAGTTGTGGTGGCTGATGCATACACAGGGCCTTCGGGTCAGCTGTTCCACTGGGCCTTCGGGTCAGCAGTTCCACAGGACCTTCGGGTCAGCTTTTCTACTGGGCCTTCGGGTCAGCAGTTACACAGGACATTCGTGCCACCTGTTCCACAGGGCATTCGTGCCAGCTGTTCCACAGGGCCTTCGGGTCAGCTGTTCCACAGGGCATTCGTGCCAGCTTTACCACAGGGCATTCGTGCCAGCTGTTCCACAGGGCCTTCGGGTCAGCTGTTCCACAGGGCATTCGTGCCAGCTGTTCCACAGAGCATTCGTGCCAGCTGTTCCACAGGGCCTTCGGGTCAGCTGTTTCGTACTCAGCAGCGCATGGTAGATACTAGATCGTAGCCTATACTAAATCCCGAACATCAACAGCCGAGCGCCGAAGCCGACATTCTTCGTACTCCCGAACATCAACATCCGACTGCCGAGCCCATCGTGTTGCCGAACATCACCAACCGAACACCGAACCCGTTGAATTCCCGGGCACCAGCAGCCGACTGCCGAACACACCGCTATCCCGAACATCAACATCCGACTGCCTAGCCCATCGTATTCACGAACATCCACAGCCGAGCTCCGAAGCCGACACCCATCGTATTCCCGAACATCAACAGCCGAGCTCCGAACCCGACATCCATCGTATTCACGAACATCATCAGCCGAGCTCCGAAGCCGACACCCATCGTATTCCCGAACATCAACAGCCGAACGCCGAGCCCATCGTGTTCCCGAACATCAACAGCCGAACGCCGAACCGATCGTGTACCCGAACATCAACAGCCGAACCCACTGCGTTCCCGATCATCTGTAGCCGAACACCGAATTCATCGTCTTCCCGATCATCTACAGCCGAACACCGAATACATCATCATCCCGATCATCTAAAGCCGAACACCAAACACAAACAACACCGTTTCCCTCGTAGAAGAAGCCGGTAACTCAACACGAGCTCCTTAGCTGCCAAATCCCAGCGAGTCTGCATAATCCAACGCCAACTATTAATCTTAATATATACCCATTGAATTCATTCTTATCGCATTTGAACACAAGTAGATTGTAAATTAGTATTTATTCAATAAATCCCCGATTTAGCCCCCAGGAAAGGGAGAATACTAGTCTTCTCATTTCGTAAGGTTTAGTGGGTCCTTATGGAGACCCTGGACGCGACTGAGCTTACCCCAGCCGACGACAAAACCCCTTTACAGTACATATATAGGTAGAGCTTCGACAAGGTTCCCACAGATTTTAGAGGTCAGTGTCCACTTGAAACAGAGGAAGGATCAGTTTTTCAACCCACTCTGTGCAACTGTGTGGCATGATTCATGCACTAAATTATCCATGTTCTTATGATAAATCTCGCAACATGTAGCTCAACATTGAAAAAGACTAAATTTCGTGTTTTTCCATTATAACTTCTTTTAACACATACCTTAATATAAGATTTTTACATCTTGTGGTGTGTGAATACAACTTTAAATAAATAAAAATAACACAATATATGTAGGATTTCCCTTTCCATACTATACTCGTAATGTCAAATAAACAAACAAAATTCGAAACTTTTATAAGAATTTCTGGTATTGTCATTAAACAATGCTTTGTTTGATTTGTTTGTTTTCTCTTTTTGTGTTTTCTTCTAACAAAACTTTCGGTTTTCTTGGTTTGTACATATTTTGGAAAAAAACCAATGGAGAAAAACTTTCAAGTTTATCCGAAAAAAGGAAAAAAATGTTTTTCTTTCCAACACTGTTTTTCTTTCACATAACTTAGAAGTAACACAAAAGACTAGATAATGAAATAGAATTAACTTCATACCATTTTACAATAGTTTAAGGTTCAAAGTTCAATGTACAGCTGACAATAGTTGATTACCCGGATATATTTAAAGAAATCAAGTTAAGATATTTTTTGGACTTCTTATTTATGTTTTGAAAATATCGATTTCTCTAAAATTTAACATAAGAAAGATCTGCGGGAATTACCATTTGTGTTTTACAGCATTCCTGTACAAAGTATGATTTATTGTTTAGTAGGCTATTATTAGGGGAAGACTTTTTCCTCAAAAGCGCACAGGGGAAGCGTATATATGACATACAGTGAGTGTCAAAAATATTCAGTTTTAAATTTTACACATATTAACACATTAGTATCTTAGAAACCCATACCCAAAAACCAAAAAATCAAATACTTAAAAATGTGGTCCTGTGGCAAACAAAAAATTTATAAAACATGGATCCATGGAAACCCTATAAGTGATAATAACAAAGAATAATTTGCTAATAATAGATTTCGTGAAACACAACCAAGGACTAAAGGGAAAGATTGAGAAATCTTCTGAAAAAATAAGGCTAAACGGCCATTGGTTACGCGACCATGTCATTTGCGGGTGGTGCACTTCCAGTTTCTTCAAATTGGTCACCGAGTCCTAAATGACTTTAGGAAGATAGAAAATATGCACTTGCATTCCAAACAATCAGAAGATAGAAGCTTGTCATAGCATTGTAACACATCACAGACCATTGCCTTACTTTCGTAACCAATAATTTAGTTAAAGTTTCCATTTCGAAATGGAGTTAGTTTTAAATGCCTAAGCAGGAAAATAAGTATACCACAAAGTATCCGGCCGTTCTGTGTACTCCAACACAAAACGAGCACTGGAGCTTCTGGGAGACATGTATTAAACAATGATTTATGATGTGATACAGCAGGGTTTCGGTGTCGGAGTCTGAAGTCGGAGTCTAGCAATTTTTGCTGGAGTCGGAGTCGAGCATTTTTTCACTACTCCGACTTCGACAACATTTTGTTTTTTCTATATTTATCAAACAAATTTTTATTTTATTTTTTTTTTCCATAGAGAGTTAAACTTTTCATTTTTAATTTGAGATATTGTTTATTCGTTTTATAAGAAATCTCTTTGAAAACACGTAAGCAAATTCGTTATTATAATTAGTGAAGTTCCATGGCAATAGAATTATAATTGCCCCTTTTGCGCAAGTGTTCAAGTTGAATCGATTTCTCAATACCGTACACCCAAATGTGGAAAAAGTTTAACAATCGTCTACGACCCCCTTTTGTATACCAATCTTCATATATCGACAAAATTAAACAATCAAGCTATATTGCACGCCCGTCCACAAAAATTTTAATAAAACTTCAGGCTCAATTATTCACCGATCGTCTCCAATTTTGTATGGAGGTCAGTTTCCGTTAAGAATATACACCCAGCAAAATTTGAAGGAAGGGGTTCCATGCGATGACGTGATTTCATGGCATCTTTTGTATAGGTTCAAACGAAGTCGTGAAATATCCGATCTTTTCATTAGCATTTGAACCAATGCAAAGGAAGTCGTGAAATATCCGATCTTTTCATCAGCATTTCAACCCATGCAAAGGAAGTCGTGAAACATCCGATCTTTTCATCAGCATTTGAACCCATTCCATCGATCCAGTGAGATGAATGTTGTGTTTTTAATTTTACAATTTTTTCTAAATATATAAGATTAATTATTTACTATAGGCTTGATGTTGTCGGAGACTCGAAATCACAACCAACGTTGTTAAAACTCTCTTCGTAATGATATTGTCATTGCAAAGGGTTGGTGAGAATGACATTCCAAGGCATTGGTGGAAATGACATGCCAAAGCATTGGTGAAAATGACATGTCCAAGCATTGGTGTGAATTACATGCTTTGGATCCAAAAATGAATAGCATCTTTTGGGGTCCACGCTCATATAAAATTCATCGATGAAGATGCTAAAAAGATGACATGCCAGCTCACTTGCACCAATGATTGAATGGTATCTTTGGCATCGAACATTTTGCTGGGCAGATATACAGTGACTCACACTGAAAGTGAACCACCTGCATTACCAAAAATGTTTTCGGCCTAATTTTCGGAGCTTTGCTGAAGTTAGGTGCTTAAAAACTTTACATATTATTTTAGCCACTTGACTGCCAGTGAATCCCAGATAGATAAAGTGAACTACATACTTGGTTACATATCGTTGCGATCCATATCCTGACTGCAGGAAATGCTGCAAATGTTTCCCAATTTCTCTTCATATGATTTTTTTCAGTAGAATATCATAATTTTAATATTCAGTCATTATTCCCCAGCAAAATGTTCGATGCCAAAGAAGCTATTCAAGAATGGGTACAAGTGATAATGGAATGCCATTTTTTTAGCATCTTCATTCATTCTTTTTACAAGAGCGTGACCCCCAAAAGATGCAATTCCTTTTCAGATCCTAAGCATTTCATCTTCACTAACCCCGTGGAATCGCATTTTAACCGATTCTTTGGCATGAAATCTTAACCAACTCCTAGAATAGCATTTTCACAAACCCTTTCGCATGTCATCTTTACCAACCCTTTGGCATGACATCTTGACCAATTCCTAGAATAGCATTTTCACGAGCCCTTTGGCTCATGGAATTTTTACCAATTCCATAGAATGGCGTTTTCATTAATTCGTTGTAAAGAAATTTCAAAATTTTATATAAAAATGGGGCATTGACAAAACGCAAACAATACTCTTTATTAATTTAAACGAATTCACTAAATAACTTAGTTATCAATAACATATAACGAAAAACTTCATTTAAGTTGTTTATATATGAAAAATAAATAATGTTTCCTTAAAGTAATCTTATGAAACATCTATGATGAATAGGTTAAGGTTCATACAATGAATTATGTTTATGTGTCAAAAATAAGTTCTTTTAACATTAGGTAAACTTAATCTATGATGATTATCAATAAATTAAGCATATTGAAATAATTCGAAAAAATTCATTGCACGTTTATATATGAAAAAGGAATTCAGTTACCTTAAAGTAATCTTAGGAATCATCTATGATGACTAGGTTAAGAGATCAAACTGGTATATATCGAATTACCAATGTGTTACGAGATCAAAAGGTAAATAAAATATTACAATAGAAATAGAGTATAAGTAGTCCACAGTTATAGAATTTCCACTTATAATATTTCGGTATCGGCTTTCAAAAAATCTTCAACGACATTCTCAACATTACAAACATTTAAATTTTCTTTTTCTGGTTGGGGTTTTTTGTCTTAAATTTTTCCTTGCTAATTTTATTTTTAGCCAGCTTTAGACTATGCCTTATCTCTTCCTTAAAGGACTTATCAGTAAACCCTTGAATATACGTACCCCCTGAAATAAAAAAATACTTATTGAACATATGTATTACTCATATATATGTACATACTAGCTGAACCCGGTGCGCTTTGCTGCCCCGACTACGATAAAATATAATGGAATGCCAGAATTATTTTAACGTTTTTAATATTTTAAGGAATAAATATAGGAGATATGAAGGCGTTATATACCTATTCAGAGTTGTTATGGAGCTACTGTGGTATTTTTGTATGTTGCAAGAGGTAACATTCCTCCGAAAGCCTTTCCGCCTATAAGTATTCCTAATGATTTAGATATATCATAATAAAACATAAATCTTATGAAGTCTCTCAAAGATATGATACTTAATAGCTGTAGCCTTGGTCAATTCCTTCCCGACTATAAGTACTTCTGTAAATAATGATGACTTTTACTGACTGCTAAGTCTTCAAAATTTCATTGAAATTGAACATACGTAACAAAAACATGAAATAGACCGAAAATATATATGGGTAGCTATATTCCTATATGAACCGCTCTCGATATAATTTGTCATATTTATTTTTATACCAAATCCCGTCTCACATTCACATTTTGTGCATAAAATACAGAAAATCAGCCGAAAATATATATGGGAGCTATATACTAATCTGAACCGATTCCGGTATAATTTGTCGCATTTATTTCTAGAACGAATTGCGTCACGCTTTCCAAATTTCAGTGAAATTGGACATATGTAGTGTGTCCAAATCTGAACCGGTCTCGATATAATTTGACACATTTATATTTGGAACAAATTCCGGCAGACATCCCAAATTTCAGCAACATTGGACACATATAGCGTGTTTAGAGCATCAAATACAGAAAATCGGCCTAATATATAGATAGGAGCAATATCCAAATCTGAACCGATTTCGATATGATTTGGCACATTTATGTCTAGACCAAATCCCGTTACGCATTCCAAATTTCACCGAAATTGGACATAAATAGCGAGTTTGGTTCATAATATACAGGAAATCGGCCGAAAATATATATGGGAGCTATATTCAAATCTGAACCGATCTCTATATAAGTTAGCACATTTATTTCTGGAACAAATTCCGTCAGACCCTCCAAATTTCAGCGAAATTGAACATATACAGCGTGTTTGGTACATAAAATGTGGAAAATCGGCCGAAAATATATACAAATCTGAACCGTTTTCGATATAATTCGGCACATTTATGCCTAGACCAAATTCCGTTACACATTCCAAATTTCAGCGAAATTGGACGTATATAGCGTGTTTGGTGCATCAAATGCGGAAAATCGGGCGAAAATATATATGGGAGCTATATCAAAATCTGAACCGATTTCGATATAATTCGGCACATTTATGTCTAGACCAAATTCCGTTACACATTTCAAATTTCAGCGAAATTGGACGTATATAGCGTGCTTGGTGCATAAAATACAGGAAATCGGCGAAAATATATATGGGAGCTATATTCAAATCTGAACCGATCTCTATATAATTTAGCACGTTTATTTCTAGAACAAATTCCGTCAGACCCTCCAAATTTCAGCGAAATTGGACATAAATAGCATGTTTGGTACATAAAATAAGGAAATCGGCCGAAAATATATGTATGTGGGAGCTATATCCAAATCTGAACAGATTTGAATATAATTTGGTAAATTTATTTCTACATCAAATTCCGTCAGGCATACAAAATTTGGAGATTGTATCTGTAACAGTTCTAAAGATATTTGCATACAAAATCTAAATTTTTTGGAGGTACCTCCGGTTTTGATGCTATATCTCCAGATCAACGCGAAATTTAAAAAAATGATATAGCCTATTTTCATTCCGGCAAAGATTATTCTTTTTAACAGCCCGAAACTTTTCATCTTGGCTCATTTTCAAAAAAGTTGGACAATATTTCAATATATGATCTTCAAAACAAACAAAACAATACCTCTTGCCCAGTTTTGAACCATATTGTTTCATTCTTTTACTTGGAGAAAGTATGTCATCGGAGTCAACTACTTCTGTGGATCTGTTATTTGTTAAATCAAAAACTGTCTCCAACGATTGAAATCTGGCAGTCAAAAAGACATCCAAATCGGACCATTTGGAAATCTCAGTCTTATTTCTGACTGTTTGCTCCCACAATGACAAAGTATTTATAGGCATTTATAGGCATTGGGTCAAAACTATCGATGTCAATTTGATGCAACTTCAGGGCCGTGATACAATTGTTAACATCCCTTTGGAGTCGCTTAATCTCTCCAGCGGATTCATTTTTGACAGACCCTAGATTAAAAAGAATCTTCAATTGGCTGTTCACTAAGATTCGCTTGTTCTCATATCCATCTTTTAGATTGGACCATGCGTTTGCAAACCCATCGTTTGTCAGAGGTGATTTTTTAACAATCTCCAAAGCCTCACCTTTTGTACTTTGGCGTAAATAAAATAATTTTTCCACCGGCGTAATAGATTTACACTCAATATATACCGCGGTGAACATGTCTCTAAAAGACGGCCACGACAAATAATCACCATGAAAAATTTCCGTCGTGCACGGACGCACTACACTCGATACATACATGTTCATATGTAGAATTAATTCTAGCGCATAGCCTTTTCAATTCAGCCTTACGAGGCTCAACATCAAACATCGTGGCACTACTCTTTGTAGCATTAAAATCTGTCTCAAATTCTAACAGCAAACCCGCAAGTGCTTTAAATTTCAATAAAACTTTCGACTCTGCCATAATTCCTAAAAAAATCACGAAACTTCAATATAAATTTAAGAAACTGCCTTTGAAATTTATAAAAACCACAACAATTTCACTTAATTTTGTGCAGAAAATAAATTACTCTCCGCAAAATATCTTAACGATATCCACAAACCGCTTAAAACAGGAAATAACCACAAAAAATATCCCTTTTTAAATAATCTAACCCCAATAATCTGTTATTGTTAAGTGAAGGACGACTCACCTTGTGATTACAAGTCTCCTTCTGGCTTAGACTGCACTTGTCAATACCAATAAAGAATGGACGCAATAAACAGCACAGAAAAATTTGCATCAAAAACACACAAACTTGCTATTTCAATATTAGCGACCACTGCCACAAAATTATTTATATTTTTATTTTGCGTTTTCCTTCAATTTTGCTTCTTCACTTTTTAAAAATATTTTAACTTAGTAAAATAATAAAACTGATTTGCAAAAATAATAATAAGAAGGAAAATGAAAATACAAAAACACACAATCAACTAACAAAAAGGAGATCAACGAGAAATCCACAGTTAGTTGTAGGTGTATATCTATCAAAGTAAAAACCTAATTGGTAAATACAAACGCGATTTTCACCAAAAAATAAATCGCAAACGCTGTAAATACCAATGTACGATTTAAACCTAAAATTGTGACACGCCAATAAATAAAAAGAGAAAATTGCAATATAAAAATTCCACAATGTTGCAATTTGTAGAAACAATACGACAGACCTTCTTATTGCAAGTCTCCTATGTGACTTGTCAATATTGTGAAGAGCAAATATTACAGCAAATAAGTATCCAAAAAACACAGAGTTCTTATATTTTAATCAAATAATCATAAATATGATTAAACACAATGGATTTAAGTTAGAACTATTGCCACTTCAATGATCCAATAAATAAGTATTTCTCCACAAGAAATTGCAATAAAATTATAAAATTGTCCGTCCGCAAGAAGAAGAACACAACAACAAAATTGTCGGTAGAATAATTTTTAAAAACACAAATATTCCCACTGGCAACAAATTATTTATTATTAAAAAAAAAAACAATTTAATTTTGCACTTATTGAATTCTTTCAATTATTAATTTAATTTAAAAGAATTTCTACTTCGCCACTTGTACTCCCGATGGAATGAAAAACCAAAACAAAACTAGAAGAGAGAACAGGGAAGAAGAAGCACAACAGTGATAGTTGTTTGTGCTTTTCTCTCACAACGTCGATCAGTTGAACAGCGTTGCCAACCACTAATCGGAAGTATTAGGTGGCCGGTCAACAATGCAATATTATTGCAAATTAAATAAATTTTTATTTTAATTAAATTTCAATAAAACATTTGAAATTTATATAAAAACTAGCTTAACCCGGTGCGCTTCGCTACCCCGACTAAGTGAAAAATAAATGAATGAGTCCTACGTAGGTCACATTTACAAATTTTTTATACTCTAACACGCCTGAGTCCACTCTCTCCTTTGGAGAAGATAATTAAATTAGGAACAACACTAAAATTGAGTACCTTAAGTTTGAGGATACTTGTAATTTATTCAGCCTATTGGGACATCTTAAATTATTCTTAGGGTAACTGCTTCTGTTATTGATAATTTTTACTCCAATATAGATAGAGATATGTCAATAATGATACAAATTTCATTGAAATAGGACATATATAACAAATCAAATACATGAAATCGGCCTAAAATATACATGGGAGCTATATCTAAATCTGAACCGATTTCGAAATATTGTGGCACAATTATTTTTAGGCCAAATTCCGTCGCACATTACGAATGTCATTGAAATCGGACATATACAGCGTGAATGGTGCATCAAATAAATGAAATCGGCCGAAAATATATATGGGCGCTATATCCAAATCTGAACCGATTTTGATATAATTTTGAACATCTATTTCCAGGCCAATATTCGTCATAAATTCCAAATGTCATTGAAATCGTACATATACAGCGTTTTTGGTGCATTAAGTTCATCAAATCGGACGAAAATATATATGGGAGCTATACCTAAATCTAAACCGATTTCGATATCATTCGTCACATATATTTCTAGGCTAATATTCGTCACACGTTAAAAATTTCATTGAAATCAGACATATATAGCGTGTTTGGAGCATCAAATACATGAAATCGGCCGAAAATATATATGAGCGCTATATCCAAATCTGAACCGATTTCGATATAATTTGGAACATCTATTTCTAGGCCAATATCCGTCACATATTCCAAATTTCAACGAAATTGGACATAATAGCGTGTTTGGTGCATAAAATACAGGAAATCGGCCGATAATATATATGGGAGCTATATTCAAATCTGAACCGATCTCGATATAATTTAGCACATTTATTTCTAGAACAAATTCCGTCAGAACCTCCAAATTTCAGCGAAATTAGGCATATATAGCATGTATGTTTGGTGCATCAAATGTGGAAAATCGCCCGAAAATATATATTGGAGCTATATCCAAATCTGAACCGATTTCGATATAATTTGGCACATTTATTTCTAGACCAAGTTCTGTAACACATTCCAAATTTCAGCGAATTTGGATATATATAGCGTGTTTGGTGCATCAAATACGGAAAATCGCCCGAAAATATATATTGGAGATATCGCGACTTTTGTAAAACTGATCTCGAATTTTTCCAGATTTGCTCTATCTCTCTAGTTTCGGAGATATCGCGACTTTTATAAAAATTAAGTTGAACTTGAATTTTTTATAAAAATGATCTCGAATTTTTGCCAGATTTGCTCTATCTCTTCTAGTTTCGGAGATATCGCGACTTTTATAAAAATTATCTCGAATTTTTGTCAGATTTTCTCTATCTCTTCTAGTTGCAGAGATATCGCGACTTTTATAAAACTGATCTCGAATTTTTGTCAGATTTGCTCTATCTCTTCTAGTTTTGGAGGTATCGCGACTTTTATAAAACTGATCTCGAATTTTTCCAGATTTGCTCTGTCTCTCTAGTTTCGGAGATATCGGGACTTTTATAAAAATTAAGTTGAACTTGAATTTTTTATAAAAATGATCTCGAATTTTTGCCAGATTTGCTCTATCTCTTCTAGTTTCGGAGATATCGCGACTTTTATAAAACTGATCTCGAATTTTTGTCAGATTTGCTCTATCTCTTCTAGTTTCGGGGATATCGCGACTTTTATAAAAATTAAGTTGAACTTGAATTTTTTATAAAAATGATCTCGAATTTTTGCCAGACTTGCTCTATCTTCTTCGGAGATATCGCGACTTTTATAAAAATTAAGTTGAACTTGATTTTTTTTTTTTTTAAATTATCCTGAATTTTTGTCAGATTTGCTCTATCTCTTCTAGTTTCGGAAATATCGCGACTTCTATAAAACTGATCTCGAATTTTTGCCAGATTTGCTCTATCTCTTCTAGTTTCGGAGATATCGCGACTATTTAAAAATTATCTCGAATTTATGCCAGATTTGCTCTATCTCTTCTAGTTTCGGAGATATCGCGACTTTTATAAAAATTAAGTTGAACTTGAATTTTTTATAAAAATGATCTCGAATTTTTGCCAGATTTGCTCTATCTCTTCTAGTTTCGGAGATATCGCGACTTTTATAAAACTGATCTCGAATTTTTGTCAGATTTGCTCTATCTCTTCTAGTTTCGGAGATATCGCGACTTTTATACAAATTAAGTTGAACTTGAATATTTTATAAAAATGATCTCGAATTTTTGCCAGATTTGCTCTATCTCTTCTAGTTTCGGAGATATCGCGACTTTTATAAAACTGATCTCGAATTTTTGTCAAATTTGCTCTATTTCTTCTAGTTTCGGAGATATCGCGACTTTTATAAAAATTATCTCAAATTTTTGACAGATTTGCTCTATCTCTTCTAGTTGCAGAGATATTGCGACTTTTATAAAAATGATCTCGAATTTTTGCCAGATTTGCTCTATCTCTTCTCGTTTCGGAGATATCGCGACTTTTATAAAAATTAAGTTGAACTTGAATCTATATATATAAAAATGGTGTAAAAAATGTATAGTAATTCATAAAATGAGAACGGCTAGGCCGATTTCTGTAAAATTTTTTGTCAGTTATTCGTATTTTCGAGGAGAAGGTCTTTACGGAAGAAAATTTTGGAAAATCTCTCTGGAAAAGTCGGAAAATTGGAAAAATCGAAAATTGAGTTTTTGTATGAAATTTTATTCCTTAATAGCGAGACGAAGTTCGCCGGGTCCGCTAGTTTTTTATAAAAATGATCTCGAATTTTTGCCAGATTTGCTCTATCTTCTAGTTTCGGAGATATCGCGACTTTTATTAAAATTAAGTTGAACTTGAATATTTTATAAAAATGATCTCGAATTTTTGCCAGATTTGCTCTATCTCTTCTAGTTTCGGAGATATCGCGACTTTTATAAAAATTAAGTTGAACTTGAATTTTTTATAAAAATGATCTCGAATTTTTGCCAGATTTGCTCTATCTTCTAGTTTCGGAGATATCGCGACTTTTATAAAAATTAAGTTGAACTTGAATATTTTATAAAAATGATCTCGAATTTTTGCCAGATTTGCTCTATCTCTTCTAGTTTCGGAGATATCGCGACTTTTATAAAACTGATCTCGAATTTTTGTCAAATTTGCTCTATTTCTTCTAGTTTCGGAGATATCGCGACTTTTATAAAAATTAAGTTGAACTTGAATTTTTTATAAAAATGATCTCGAATTTTTGCCAGATTTGCTCTATCTTCTAGTTTCGGAGATATCGCGACTTTTATAAAAATTAAGTTGAACTTGAATATTTTATAAAAATGATCTCGAATTTTTGCCAGATTTGCTCTATCTCTTCTAGTTTCGGAGATATCGCGACTTTTATAAAAATTAAGTTGAACTTGAATTTTTTATAAAAATGATCTCGAATTTTTGCCAGATTTGCTCTATCTTCTAGTTTCGGAGATATCGCGACTTTTATACAAATTAAGTTGAACTTGAATATTTTATAAAAATGATCTCGAATTTTTGCCAGATTTGCTCTATCTCTTCTAGTTTCGGAGATATCGCGACTTTTATAAAACTGATCTCGAATTTTTGTCAAATTTGCTCTATTTCTTCTAGTTTCGGAGATATCGCGACTTTTATAAAAATTATCTCGAATTTTTGTCAGATTTGCTCTATCTCTTCTAGTTGCAGAGATATTGCGACTTTTATAAAAATGATCTCGAATTTTTGCCAGATTTGCTCTATCTCTTCTCGTTTCGGAGATATCGCGACTTTTATAAAAATTAAGTTGAACTTGAATTTTTTATAAAAATGATCTCGAATTTTTGCCAGATTTGCTCTATCTTCTAGTTTCGGAGATATCGCGACTTTTATAAAAATTAAGTTGAACTTGAATATTTTATAAAAATGATCTCGAATTTTTGCCAGATTTGCTCTATCTCTTCTAGTTTCGGAGATATCGCGACTTTTATAAAACTGATCTCGAATTTTTGTCAAATTTGCTCTATTTCTTCTAGTTTCGGAGATATCGCGACTTTTATAAAAATTAAGTTGAACTTGAATTTTTTATAAAAATGATCTCGAATTTTTGCCAGATTTGCTCTATCTTCTAGTTTCGGAGATATCGCGACTTTTATAAAAATTAAGTTGAACTTGAATATTTTATAAAAATGATCTCGAATTTTTGCCAGATTTGCTCTATCTCTTCTAGTTTCGGAGATATCGCGACTTTTATAAAAATTAAGTTGAACTTGAATTTTTTATAAAAATGATCTCGAATTTTTGCCAGATTTGCTCTATCTTCTAGTTTCGGAGATATCGCGACTTTTATAAAAATTAAGTTGAACTTGAATATTTTATAAAAATGATCTCGAATTTTTGCCAGATTTGCTCTATCTCTTCTAGTTTCGGAGATATCGCGACTTTTATAAAACTGATCTCGAATTTTTGTCAAATTTGCTCTATTTCTTCTAGTTTCGGAGATATCGCGACTTTTATACAAATTAAGTTGAACTTGAATATTTTATAAAAATGATCTCGAATTTTTGCCAGATTTGCTCTATCTCTTCTAGTTTCGGAGATATCGCGACTTTTATAAAACTGATCTCGAATTTTTGTCAAATTTGCTCTATTTCTTCTAGTTTCGGAGATATCGCGACTTTTATAAAAATTATCTCAAATTTTTGACAGATTTGCTCTATCTCTTCTAGTTGCAGAGATATTGCGACTTTTATAAAAATGATCTCGAATTTTTGCCAGATTTGCTCTATCTCTTCTCGTTTCGGAGATATCGCGACTTTTATAAAAATTAAGTTGAACTTGAATTTTTTATAAAAATGATCTCGAATTTTTGCCAGATTTGCTCTATCTTCTAGTTTCGGAGATATCGCGACTTTTATAAAAATTAAGTTGAACTTGAATATTTTATAAAAATGATCTCGAATTTTTGCCAGATTTGCTCTATCTCTTCTAGTTTCGGAGATATCGCGACTTTTATAAAAATTAAGTTGAACTTGAATTTTTTATAAAAATGATCTCGAATTTTTGCCAGATTTGCTCTATCTTCTAGTTTCGGAGATATCGCGACTTTTATAAAAATTAAGTTGAACTTGAATTTTTTATAAAAATGATCTCGAATTTTTGCCAGATTTGCTCTATCTCTTCTAGTTTCGGAGATATCGCGACTTTTATAAAACTGATCTCGAATTTTTGTCAAATTTGCTCTATTTCTTCTAGTTTCGGAGATATCGCGACTTTTATAAAAATTATCTCGAATTTTTGTCAGATTTGCTCTATCTCTTCTAGTTGCAGAGATATTGCGACTTTTATAAAAATGATCTCGAATTTTTGCCAGATTTGCTCTATCTCTTCTCGTTTCGGAGATATCGCGACTTTTATAAAAATTAAGTTGAACTTGAATTTTTTATAAAAATGATCTCGAATTTTTGCCAGATTTGCTCTATCTTCTAGTTTCGGAGATATCGCGACTTTTATAAAAATTAAGTTGAACTTGAATATTTTATAAAAATGATCTCGAATTTTTGCCAGATTTGCTCTATCTCTTCTAGTTTCGGAGATATCGCGACTTTTATAAAACTGATCTCGAATTTTTGTCAAATTTGCTCTATTTCTTCTAGTTTCGGAGATATCGCGACTTTTATAAAAATTAAGTTGAACTTGAATTTTTTATAAAAATGATCTCGAATTTTTGCCAGATTTGCTCTATCTTCTAGTTTCGGAGATATCGCGACTTTTATAAAAATTAAGTTGAACTTGAATATTTTATAAAAATGATCTCGAATTTTTGCCAGATTTGCTCTATCTCTTCTAGTTTCGGAGATATCGCGACTTTTATAAAAATTAAGTTGAACTTGAATTTTTTATAAAAATGATCTCGAATTTTTGCCACATTTGCTTTATCTTCTAGTTTCGGAGATATCGCGACTTTTATAAAAATTAAGTTGAACTTGAATATTTTATAAAAATGATCTCGAATTTTTGCCAGATTTGCTCTATCTCTTCTAGTTTCGGAGATATCGCGACTTTTATAAAAATTATCTCGAATTTTTGTCAGATTTGCTCTATCTCTTCTAGTTGCAGAGATATTGCGACTTTTATAAAAATGATCTCGAATTTTTGCCAGATTTGCTCTATCTCTTCTCGTTTCGGAGATATCGCGACTTTTATAAAAATTAAGTTGAACTTGAATTTTTTATAAAAATGATCTCGAATTTTTGCCAGATTTGCTCTATCTTCTAGTTTCGGAGATATCGCGACTTTTATAAAAATTAAGTTGAACTTGAATATTTTATAAAAATGATCTCGAATTTTTGCCAGATTTGCTCTATCTCTTCTAGTTTCGGAGATATCGCGACTTTTATAAAACTGATCTCGAATTTTTGTCAAATTTGCTCTGTTTCTTCTAGTTTCGGAGATATCGCGACTTTTATAAAAATTATCTCGAATTTTTGTCAGATTTGCTCTATCTCTTCTAGTTGCAGAGATATTGCGACTTTTATAAAAATGATCTCGAATTTTTGCCAGATTTGCTCTATCTCTTCTAGTTTCGGAGATATCGCGACTTTTATAAAAATTAAGTTGAACTTGAATTTTTTATAAAAATGATCTCGAATTTTTGCCAGATTTGCTCTATCTTCTAGTTTCGGAGATATCGCGACTTTTATAAAAATGATCTCGAATTTTTGTCAGATTTGCTCTATCTCTTCTAGTTTTGGAGGTATCGCGACTTTTATAAAACTGATCTCGAATTTTTCCAGATTTGCTCTATCTCTCTAGTTTCGGAGATATCGCGACTTTTATAAAAATTATCTCGAATTTTTGTCAGATTTGCTCTATCTCTTCTAGTTGCAGAGATATCGCGACTTTTATAAAACTGATCTCGAATTTTTGTCAGATTTGCTCTATCTCTTCTAGTTTTGGAGGTATCTCGACTTTTATAAAACTGATCTCGAATTTTTCCAGATTTGCTCTATCTCTCTAGTTTCGGAGATATCGCGACTTTTAAAAAAATTAAGTTGAACTTGAATTTTTTATAAAAATGATCTCGAATTTTTGCCAGATGCTCTATCTTCTTCGGAGATATCGCGACTTTTATAAAAATTAATTTGAACTTGAATTTTTTATAAAAATGATCTCGAATTTTTGCCAGATTTGCTCTATCTTCTTCGGAGATATCGCGACTTTTATAAAAATTAAGTTGAACTTGATTTTTTTTTTTAAATTATCCTGAATTTTTGTCAGATTTGCTCTATCTCTTCTAGTTTCGGAAATATCGCGACTTCTATAAAACTGATCTCGAATTTTTGCCAGATTTGCTCTATCTCTTCTAGTTTTGGAGATATCGCGACTTTTGTAAAAATGATCTCGAATTTTTACCAGATTTGCTCTATCTCTTCTAGTTTCGGAGATATCGCGACTTTTATAAAAATTAAGTTGAACTTGAATTTTTTATAAAAATGATCTCGAATTTTTGCCAGATTTGCTCTATATTCTAGTTTCGGAGATATCGCGACTTTTAAAAAAATTATCTCGAATTTTTGTCAGATTTACTCTATCTCTTCCAGTTTCGGAGATATCGCGACTTTTATAAAAATTAAGTTGAATTTGAATTTTTTATAAAAATGATCTCGAATTTTTGCCAGATTTGCTCTATCTCTTCTAGTTTCGGAGATATCGCGACTATTTAAAAATGATCTCGAATTTATGCCAGATTTGCTCTATCTCTTCTAGTTTCGGAGATATCGCGACTTTTATAAAAATTAAGTTGAACTTGAATTTTTTATAAAAATGATCTCGAATTTTTGCCAGATTTGCTCTATCTCTTCTAGTTTCGGAGATATCGCGACTTTTAAAAAAACTATCTCGAATTTTTGTCAGATTTGCTCTATCTCTTCTAGTTTCGGAGATATCGCGACTTTTATAAAAATTAAGTTGAATTTGAATTTTTTATAAAAATGATCTCGAATTTTTGCCAGATTTGCTCTATCTCTTCTAGTTTCGGAGTTATCGCGACTTTTATAAAAATTAAGTTGAATTTGAATTTTTTATAAAAATGATCTCGAATTTTTGCCAGATTTGCTCTATCTCTTCTAGTTTCGGAGATATCGCGACTTTTATAAAACTGATCTCGAATTTTTGTCAGATTTGCTCTATCTCTTCTAGTTGCAGATATATTGCGACTTTTATAAAAATGATCTCGATTTTTTGCCAGATTTGCTCTATCTCTTCTAGTTTCGGAGATATCGCGACTTTTATAAAAATTAAGTTGAATTTGAATTTTTTATAAAAATGATCTCGATTTTTTGCCAGATTTGCTCTATCTCTTCTAGTTTCGGAGATATCGCGACTTTTATAAAATTGATCTCGAATTTTTGTCAAATTTGCTCTATTTCTTCTAGTTTCGGAGATATCGCGACTTTTATAAAAATTATCTCGAATTTTTGTCAGATTTGCTCTATCTCTTCTAGTTGCAGAGATGTTGCGACTTTTATAAAAATTAAGTTGAATTTGAATTTTTTATAAAAATGATCTCGAATTTTTGCCAGATTTGCTCTATCTCTTCTAGTTTCGGAGATATCGCGACTTTTATAAAACTGATCTCGAATTTTTGTCAAATTTGCTCTATTTCTTCTAGTTTCGGAGATATCGCGACTTTTATAAAAATTATCTCGAATTTTTGCCAGATTTGCTCTATCTCTTCTAGTTTCGGAGATATCGCGACTTTTATAAAAATTAAGTTGAACTTGAATTTTTTATAAAAATGATCTCGAATTTTTGCCAGATTTGCTCTATTTTCTAGTTTCGGAGATATCGCGACTTTTATAAAAATGATCTCGATTTTTTGCCAGATTTGCTCTATCTCTTCTAGTTTCGGAGATATCGCGACTTTTATAAAAATTATCTCGAATTTTTGTCAGATTTGCTCTATCTCTTCTAGTTGCAGATATATTGCGACTTTTATAAAAATGATCTCGATTTTTTGCCAGATTTGCTCTATCTCTTCTAGTTTCGGAGATATCGCGACTTTTATAAAAATTATCTCGAATTTTTGTCAGATTTGCTCTATCTCTTCTAGTTTCGGAGATATCGCGACTTTTATAAAAATGATCTCGAATTTTTGCCAGATTTGCTCTATCTCTTCTAGTTTCGGAGATATCGCGACTTTTATAAAAATTAAGTTGAACTTGAATTTTTTATAAAAATGATCTCGAATTTTTGCCAGATTTGCTCTATCTCTTCTAGTTTCGGAGATATCGCGACTTTTATAAAACTGATCTCGAATTTTTGCCAGATTTGCTCTATTTTCTAGTTTCGGAGATATCGCGACTTTTATAAAAATGATCTCGATTTTTTGCCAGATTTGCTCTATCTCTTCTAGTTTCGGAGATATCGCGACTTTTATAAAAATTATCTCGAATTTTTGTCAGATTTGCTCTATCTCTTCTAGTTGCAGAGATATTGCGACTTTTATAAAAATGATCTCGAATTTTTGCCAGATTTGCTCTATCTCTTCTAGTTTCGGAGATATCGCGACTTTTATAAAAATTAAGTTGAACTTGAATTTTTTATAAAAATGATCTCGAATTTTTGCCAGATTTGCTCTATTTTCTAGTTTCGGAGATATCGCGACTTTTATAAAAATGATCTCGATTTTTTGCCAGATTTGCTCTATCTCTTCTAATTTCGGAGATATCGCGACTTTTATAAAAATTATCTCGAATTTTTGTCAGATTTGCTCTATCTCTTCTAGTTGCAGAGATATTGCGACTTTTATAAAAATGATCTCGAATCTTTGCCAGATTTGCTCTATCTCTTCTAGTTTCGGAGATATCGCGACTTTTATAAAAATGATCTCGATTTTTTGCCAGATTTGCTCTATCTCTTCTAATTTCGGAGATATCGCGACTTTTATAAAAATTATCTCGAATTTTTGTCAGATTTGCTCTATCTCTTCTAGTTGCAGAGATATTGCGACTTTTATAAAAATGATCTCGAATCTTTGCCAGATTTGCTCTATCTCTTCTAGTTTCGGAGATATCGCGACTTTTATAAAAATGATCTCGATTTTTTGCCAGATTTGCTCTATCTCTTCTAATTTCGGAGATATCGCGACTTTTATAAAAATTATCTCGAATTTTTGTCAGATTTGCTCTATCTCTTCTAGTTGCAGAGATATTGCGACTTTTATAAAAATGATCTCGAATCTTTGCCAGATTTGCTCTATTTTCTAGTTTCGGAGATATCGCGACTTTTATAAAAATGATCTCGATTTTTTGCCAGATTTGCTCTATCTCTTCTAATTTCGGAGATATCGCGACTTTTATAAAAATTATCTCGAATTTTTGTCAGATTTGCTCTATCTCTTCTAGTTGCAGAGATATTGCGACTTTTAAAAAATGATCTCGAATCTTTGCCAGATTTGCTCTATCTCTTCTAGTTTCGGAGATATCGCGACTTTTATAAAAATGATCTCGATTTTTTGCCAGATTTGCTCTATCTCTTCTAATTTCGGAGATATCGCGACTTTTATAAAAATTAAGTTGAACTTGAATTTTTTATAAAAATGATCTCGAATTTTTGCCAGATTTGCTCTATCTTCTAGTTTCGGAGATATCGCGACTTTTATAAAAATTAAGTTGAACTTGAATATTTTATAAAAATGATCTCGAATTTTTGCCAGATTTGCTCTATCTCTTCTAGTTTCGGAGATATCGCGACTTTTATAAAACTGATCTCGAATTTTTGTCAAATTTGCTCTATTTCTTCTAGTTTCGGAGATATCGCGACTTTTATAAAAATTATCTCGAATTTTTGTCAGATTTGCTCTATCTCTTCTAGTTGCAGAGATATTGCGACTTTTATAAAAATGATCTCGAATTTTTGCCAGATTTGCTCTATCTCTTCTCGTTTCGGAGATATCGCGACTTTTATAAAAATTAAGTTGAACTTGAATTTTTTATAAAAATGATCTCGAATTTTTGCCAGATTTGCTCTATCTTCTAGTTTCGGAGATATCGCGACTTTTATAAAAATTAAGTTGAACTTGAATATTTTATAAAAATGATCTCGAATTTTTGCCAGATTTGCTCTATCTCTTCTAGTTTCGGAGATATCGCGACTTTTATAAAAATGATCTCGAATTTTTGTCAGATTTGCTCTATCTCTTCTAGTTTTGGAGGTATCGCGACTTTTATAAAACTGATCTCGAATTTTTCCAGATTTGCTCTATCTCTCTAGTTTCGGAGATATCGCGACTTTTATAAAAATTATCTCGAATTTTTGTCAGATTTGCTCTATCTCTTCTAGTTGCAGAGATATCGCGACTTTTATAAAACTGATCTCGAATTTTTGTCAGATTTGCTCTATCTCTTCTAGTTTTGGAGGTATCTCGACTTTTATAAAACTGATCTCGAATTTTTCCAGATTTGCTCTATCTCTCTAGTTTCGGAGATATCGCGACTTTTAAAAAAATTAAGTTGAACTTGAATTTTTTATAAAAATGATCTCGAATTTTTGCCAGATGCTCTATCTTCTTCGGAGATATCGCGACTTTTATAAAAATTAATTTGAACTTGAATTTTTTATAAAAATGATCTCGAATTTTTGCCAGATTTGCTCTATCTTCTTCGGAGATATCGCGACTTTTATAAAAATTAAGTTGAACTTGATTTTTTTTTTTAAATTATCCTGAATTTTTGTCAGATTTGCTCTATCTCTTCTAGTTTCGGAAATATCGCGACTTCTATAAAACTGATCTCGAATTTTTGCCAGATTTGCTCTATCTCTTCTAGTTTTGGAGATATCGCGACTTTTGTAAAAATGATCTCGAATTTTTACCAGATTTGCTCTATCTCTTCTAGTTTCGGAGATATCGCGACTTTTATAAAAATTAAGTTGAACTTGAATTTTTTATAAAAATGATCTCGAATTTTTGCCAGATTTGCTCTATATTCTAGTTTCGGAGATATCGCGACTTTTAAAAAAATTATCTCGAATTTTTGTCAGATTTACTCTATCTCTTCCAGTTTCGGAGATATCGCGACTTTTATAAAAATTAAGTTGAATTTGAATTTTTTATAAAAATGATCTCGAATTTTTGCCAGATTTGCTCTATCTCTTCTAGTTTCGGAGATATCGCGACTATTTAAAAATGATCTCGAATTTATGCCAGATTTGCTCTATCTCTTCTAGTTTCGGAGATATCGCGACTTTTATAAAAATTAAGTTGAACTTGAATTTTTTATAAAAATGATCTCGAATTTTTGCCAGATTTGCTCTATCTCTTCTAGTTTCGGAGATATCGCGACTTTTAAAAAAACTATCTCGAATTTTTGTCAGATTTGCTCTATCTCTTCTAGTTTCGGAGATATCGCGACTTTTATAAAAATTAAGTTGAATTTGAATTTTTTATAAAAATGATCTCGAATTTTTGCCAGATTTGCTCTATCTCTTCTAGTTTCGGAGTTATCGCGACTTTTATAAAAATTAAGTTGAATTTGAATTTTTTATAAAAATGATCTCGAATTTTTGCCAGATTTGCTCTATCTCTTCTAGTTTCGGAGATATCGCGACTTTTATAAAACTGATCTCGAATTTTTGTCAGATTTGCTCTATCTCTTCTAGTTGCAGATATATTGCGACTTTTATAAAAATGATCTCGATTTTTTGCCAGATTGCTCTATCTCTTCTAGTTTCGGAGATATCGCGACTTTTATAAAAATTAAGTTGAATTTGAATTTTTTATAAAAATGATCTCGATTTTTTGCCAGATTTGCTCTATCTCTTCTAGTTTCGGAGATATCGCGACTTTTATAAAACTGATCTCGAATTTTTGTCAAATTTGCTCTATTTCTTCTAGTTTCGGAGATATCGCGACTTTTATAAAAATTATCTCGAATTTTTGTCAGATTTGCTCTATCTCTTCTAGTTGCAGAGATGTTGCGACTTTTATAAAAATTAAGTTGAATTTGAATTTTTTATAAAAATGATCTCGAATTTTTGCCAGATTTGCTCTATCTCTTCTAGTTTCGGAGATATCGCGACTTTTATAAAACTGATCTCGAATTTTTGTCAAATTTGCTCTATTTCTTCTAGTTTCGGAGATATCGCGACTTTTATAAAAATTATCTCGAATTTTTGCCAGATTTGCTCTATCTCTTCTAGTTTCGGAGATATCGCGACTTTTATAAAAATTAAGTTGAACTTGAATTTTTTATAAAAATGATCTCGAATTTTTGCCAGATTTGCTCTATTTTCTAGTTTCGGAGATATCGCGACTTTTATAAAAATGATCTCGATTTTTTGCCAGATTTGCTCTATCTCTTCTAGTTTCGGAGATATCGCGACTTTTATAAAAATTATCTCGAATTTTTGTCAGATTTGCTCTATCTCTTCTAGTTGCAGATATATTGCGACTTTTATAAAAATGATCTCGATTTTTTGCCAGATTTGCTCTATCTCTTCTAGTTTCGGAGATATCGCGACTTTTATAAAAATTATCTCGAATTTTTGTCAGATTTGCTCTATCTCTTCTAGTTTCGGAGATATCGCGACTTTTATAAAAATGATCTCGAATTTTTGCCAGATTTGCTCTATCTCTTCTAGTTTCGGAGATATCGCGACTTTTATAAAAATTAAGTTGAACTTGAATTTTTTATAAAAATGATCTCGAATTTTTGCCAGATTTGCTCTATCTCTTCTAGTTTCGGAGATATCGCGACTTTTATAAAACTGATCTCGAATTTTTGCCAGATTTGGTCTATTTTCTAGTTTCGGAGATATCGCGACTTTTATAAAAATGATCTCGATTTTTTGCCAGATTTGCTCTATCTCTTCTAGTTTCGGAGATATCGCGACTTTTATAAAAATTATCTCGAATTTTTGTCAGATTTGCTCTATCTCTTCTAGTTGCAGAGATATTGCGACTTTTATAAAAATGATCTCGAATTTTTGCCAGATTTGCTCTATCTCTTCTAGTTTCGGAGATATCGCGACTTTTATAAAAATTAAGTTGAACTTGAATTTTTTATAAAAATGATCTCGAATTTTTGCCAGATTTGCTCTATTTTCTAGTTTCGGAGATATCGCGACTTTTATAAAAATGATCTCGATTTTTTGCCAGATTTGCTCTATCTCTTCTAATTTCGGAGATATCGCGACTTTTATAAAAATTATCTCGAATTTTTGTCAGATTTGCTCTATCTCTTCTAGTTGCAGAGATATTGCGACTTTTATAAAAATGATCTCGAATCTTTGCCAGATTTGCTCTATCTCTTCTAGTTTCGGAGATATCGCGACTTTTATAAAAATGATCTCGATTTTTTGCCAGATTTGCTCTATCTCTTCTAATTTCGGAGATATCGCGACTTTTATAAAAATTATCTCGAATTTTTGTCAGATTTGCTCTATCTCTTCTAGTTGCAGAGATATTGCGACTTTTATAAAAATGATCTCGAATCTTTGCCAGATTTGCTCTATCTCTTCTAGTTTCGGAGATATCGCGACTTTTATAAAAATGATCTCGATTTTTTGCCAGATTTGCTCTATCTCTTCTAATTTCGGAGATATCGCGACTTTTATAAAAATTATCTCGAATTTTTGTCAGATTTGCTCTATCTCTTCTAGTTGCAGAGATATTGCGACTTTTATAAAAATGATCTCGAATCTTTGCCAGATTTGCTCTATTTTCTAGTTTCGGAGATATCGCGACTTTTATAAAAATGATCTCGATTTTTTGCCAGATTTGCTCTATCTCTTCTAATTTCGGAGATATCGCGACTTTTATAAAAATTATCTCGAATTTTTGTCAGATTTGCTCTATCTCTTCTAGTTGCAGAGATATTGCGACTTTTAAAAAATGATCTCGAATCTTTGCCAGATTTGCTCTATCTCTTCTAGTTTCGGAGATATCGCGACTTTTATAAAAATGATCTCGATTTTTTACCAGATTTGCTCTATCTCTTCTAATTTCGGAGATATCGCGACTTTTATAAAAATTATCTCGAATTTTTGTCAGATTTGCTCTATCTCTTCTAGTTGCAGAGATATTGCGACTTTTATAAAAATGATCTCGAATTTTTGTCAGATTTGCTCTATCTCTTCTAGTTTCGGAGATATCGCGAATTTTATAAAAATTATCTCGAATTTTTGTCAGATTTGCTCTATCTCTTCTAGTTTCGGAGACATCGCGACTTTTATAAAAATTAAGTTGAACTTGAATTTTTTATAAAAATGATCAAGAATTTTTGCCAGATTTGCTCTATCTCTTCTAGTTTCGGAGATATCGCGACTTTTATAAAACTGATCTCGAATTTTTGCCAGATTTGCTCTATCTCTTCTAGTTACAGAGATATTGCGACTTTTATAAAACTGATCTCGAATTTTTGCCAGATTTGCTCTATCTCTTCTAGTTTCGGAGATATCGCGACTTTTATAAAAATTATCTCGAATTTTTGCCAGATTTGCTCTATCTCTTCTAGTTACAGAGATATTGCGACTTTTATAAAACTGATCTCGAATTTTTGCCAGATTTGCTCTACCTCTTCTTGTTTCGGAGATATCGCGACTTTTATAAAAATTAAGTTGAAATTGAATTTTTTATCAAAATGTTCTCGAATTTTTGCCAGATTTGCTCTATTTCTTCTATCGCGACTTTTATAAAACTGATCTCGAATTTTTGTCAGATTTGCTCTATCTCTTCTAGTTTCGGGGATATCGCGACTTTTATAAAAATTAAGTTGAACTTGAATTTGTTATAAAAATGATCTCGAATTTTTGCCAGATTTGCTCTATATTCTAGTTTCGGAGATATCGCGACTTTTAAAAAAATTATCTCGAATTTTTGTCAGATTTGCTCTATCTCTTCTAGTTTCGGAGATATCGCGACTTTTAAAAAAATTATATCGAATTTTTGTCAGATTTGCTCTATCTCTTCTAGTTTCGGAGATATCGCGACTTTTAAAAAAATTATCTCGAATTTTTGTCAGATTTGCTCTATCTCTTCTAGTTTCGGAGATATCGCGACTTTTATAAAAATTAAGTTGAAATTGAATTTTTTATCAAAATGTTCTCGAATTTTTGCCAGATTTGCTCTATTTCTTCTATCGCGACTTTTATAAAACTGGGGCCTAATTATGTGAGTCGATTCGATCGTGAATTTACTCGTGAATAAGTTTTCGACACGAGAAAAAAACGGCATGATAAGACTCGATCGAAATCGTTGATCGAATGTTTCGAGAGTAACCGGTAATCGAACTATGTGTTCTTCAGGGAATGTTATGAAGGTAGATGTCAAAAAAATGTGTTTATTTCAAAGCAAAAACTAAAAAACAAAATTATGGATGAAAAATGTAAAAAATTTGTGGAATTTTTTGAACAATACATTGAATAATAATTTCGGAATGAAGTTGTGCTAAGAAAATGTGAAAATTAGTAATGTATGCAAAATTGTTTTGACATTCTTGTTACAGTTTGCTAATACATCTACCTTAATAATTCTCTCTCAAAATAAATGAGAGAATTTGGTGGGTGTTTTTACTTAGCCTCTCTGAGAGAGTATTTCCTTTGGTAAACAACGGGGGATGAACTGTTTAAAATGCACTTTATTAAAAGTTGTTCACTTATAAAGTGAAGGCTATTAATATTAAATAATTTTTTGTTTTGCAGAAATTCATATTTTTTCAACTTGTATTTTAACGACTGCAAACACTAATTTTTGGTTAATGATAGCATGCATATGTATTTATTTTAATTCTAATTTTATCACAATTTCTCAAAACGACTGAAAAGGACTTTTTCCAATTTCTCTTGTTATTTTGTGTAAAGAATGCTCACAATTATTTACTAATAACATTTTTCCTCTATAAACCGCCAATAAACAAAATTTTTTACATTTTAAACAAAAATACAATAAGAAATCTTTCATTTCGTTTGTTTACGATAGGCCATTTGGCTACGAGAAATTACTCGCAAATTTATGCTCAATTTCTCGATAATTTTACTCGATAACGAATGTTGTCATCCCAACTTTGAGTACTCGGGTCGAAACAACTCGATATCGAATCACGTAATTAGGCCCCTGATCTCGAATTTTTGTCAGATTTGCTCTATCTCTTCTAGTTTCGGAGGTATCGCGACTTTTATAGAACTGATCTCGAATTTTTCCAGATTTGCTCTATCTCTTCTAGTTTCGGAGATATCGCGACTTTTATAAAAATTAAGTTGAACTTGAATTTTTTATAAAAATGATCTCGAATTTTTGCCAGATTTGCTCTATTTCTTCTATCGCGACTTTTATAAAACTGATCTCGAATTTTTGTCAGATTTGCTCTATCTCTTCTAGTTTCGGGGATATCGCGACTTTTATAAAAATTAAGTTGAACTTGAATTTGTTATAAAAATGATCTCGAATTTTTGCCAGATTTGCTCTATATTCTAGTTTCGGAGATATCGCGACTTTTAAAAAAATTATCTTGAATTTTTGTCAGATTTGCTCTATCTCTTCTAGTTTCGGAGATATCGCGACTTTTATAAAAATTAAGTTGAACTTGAATTTTTTATAAAAATGATCTCGAATTTTTGCCAGATTTGCTCTATCTCTTCTAGTTTCGGAGATATCGCGACTATTTAAAAATGATCTCGAATTTATGCCAGATTTGCTCTATCTCTTCTAGTTTCGGAGATATCGCGACTTTTATAAAAATTAAGTTGAACTTGAATTTTTTATAAAAATGATCTCGAATTTTTGCCAGATTTGCTCTATCTCTTCTAGTTGCAGAGATATTGCGACTTTTATAAAAATTATCTCGAATTTTTGCCAGATTTGCTCTATCTCTTCTAGTTGCAGAGATATCGCGACTTTTATAAAACTGATCTCGAATTTTTGTCAGATTTGCTCTATCTCTTCTAGTTTCGGAGATATCGCGACTTTTATAAAAATTAAGTTGAACTTGAATTTGTTATAAAACTGATCTCGAATTTTTGTCAGATTTGCTCTATCTCTTCTAGTTTCGGAGATATCGCGACTTTTATAAAAATTATCTCGAATTTTTGTCAGATTTGCTCTATCTCTTCTAGTTTCGGAGATATCGCGACTTTTATAAAAATGATCTCGAATTTTTGCCAGATTTGCTCTATCTCTTCTAGTTTCGGAGATATCGCGACTTTTATAAAAATGATCTCGAATTTTTGCCAGATTTGCTCTATCTCTTCTAGTTTCGGAGATATCGCGACTTTTATAAAACTGATCTCGAATTTTTGCCAGATTTGCTCTATCTCTTCTAGTTTCGGAGATATCACGACTTTTATAAAAATTATCTCGAATTTTTGCCAGATTTGCTCTATCTCTTCTAGTTTCGGAGATATCGCGACTTTTATAAAACTGATCTCGAATTTTTCCAGATTTGCTCTATCTCTCTAGTTTCGGAGATATCGCGACTTTTATAAAAATTAAGTTGAACTTGAATTTTTTATAAAAATGATCTTGCATTTTTGCCAGATTTGCTCTATCTCTTCTAGTTTCGGAGATATCGCGACTTTTATAAAACTGATCTCGAATTTTTCCAGATTTGCTCTATCTCTCTAGTTTCGGAGATATCGCGACTTTTATAAAAATTAAGTTGAACTTGAATTTTTTATAAAAATGATCTTGCATTTTTGCCAGATTTGCTCTATCTCTTCTAGTTTCGGAGATATTGCGACTTTTATAAAACTGATCTCGAATTTTTGTCAGATTTGCTCTATCTCTTCTAGTTTCGGAGATATCGCGACTTTTATAAAAATGATCTCGAATTTTTGCCAGATTTGCTCTATCTCTTCTACTTTCGGAGATATCGCGACTTTTATAAAAATTAAGTTGAACTTGATTTTTTTAAAAAAATGATGTTGAATTTTTGTCAGATTTGCTCTATCTCTTCTAGTTTCGGAGATATCGCGGCTTTTATAAAAATTAAGTTGAACTTGATTTTTTTATAAAAATGATCAAGAATTTTTGCCAGATTTGCTCTATCTCTTCTAGTTTCGGAGATATCGCGACTTTTATAAAACTGATCTCGAGTTTTTGCCAGATTTGCTCTATCTCTTCTAGTTTCGGAGATATCGCGACTTTTATAAAACTGATCTCGAATTTTTGCCAGATTTGCTCTATCTCTTCTACTTTCGGAGATATCGCGACTTTTATAAAAATTAAGTTGAACTTGATTTTTTTTAAAAAAATGATCTTGAATTTTTGTCAGATTTGCTCTATCTCTTCTAGTTTCGGAGATATCGAGGCTTTTATAAAAATTAAGTTGAACTTGATTTTTTTATAAAAATGATCAAGAATTTTTGCCAGATTTGCTCTATCTCTTCTAGTTTCGGAGATATCGCGACTTTTATAAAACTGATCTCGAGTTTTTGCCAGATTTGCTATATCTCTTCTAGTTTCGGAGATATCGCGACTTTTATAAAAATTAAGTTGAAATTGAATTTTTTTATCAAAATGTTCTCGAATTTTTGCCAGATTTGCTCTATCTCTTCTAGTTTCGGAGGTATCGCGACTTTTATAAAACTGATCTCGAATTTTTCCAGATTTGTTCTATCTCTCTAGTTTCGGAGATATCGCGACTTTTATAAAACTGATCTCGAATTTTTGCCAGATTTGCTCTATCTCTTCTAGTTTCGGAGATATCGCGACTTTTATAAAAATTAAGTTGAACTTGAATTTTTTATAAAAATAATCTCGAATTTTTGCCAGATTTGCTCTATCTCTTCTAGTTTCGGAGATATCGCGACCTTTCTAAAAATTAAGTTGATCGCGACTTTTAAAAAAATTAAGTTGAACTTGAATTTTTTATAAAAATAATCTCGAATTTTTGCCAGATTTACTCTATCTCTTCTAGTTTCGAAGATATCACGACTTTTATAAAAATGATCTCGAATTTTTGCCAGATTTGCTCTATCTCTTCTAGTTTCGGAGATATCGCGACTTTTATAAAACTGATCTCGAATTTTTCCAGATTTGCTCTATCTCTCTAGTTTCGGAGATATCGCGACTTTTATAAAAATTAAGATGAACTTGAATTTTTTATAAAAATAATCTCGAATTTTTGCCAGATTTGCTCTATCTCTTCTAGTTTCGGAGATATCGCGACTTTTATAAAACTGATCTCGAATTTTTGTCAGATTTGCTCTATCTCTTCTAGTTTCGGAGATATCGCGACTTTTATAAAAATTAAGTTGAAATTGAATTTTTTATCAAAATGTTCTCGAATTTTTGCCAGATTTGCTCTATCTCTTCTAGTTTCGGAGGTATCGCGACTTTTATAAAACTGATCTCGAATTTTTCCAGATTTGCTCTATCTCTCTAGTTTCGGAGATATCGCGACTTTTATAAAAATTAAGATGAACTTGAATTTTTTATAAAAATAATCTCGAATTTTTGCCAGATTTGCTCTATCTCTTCTAGTTTCGGAGATATCGCGACTTTTATAAAACTGATCTCGAATTTTTGTCAGATTTGCTCTATCTCTTCTAGTTTCGGAGATATCGCGACTTTTATAAAAATGATCTCGAATTTTTGCCAGATTTGCTCTATCTCTCTAGTTTCGGAGATATCGCGACCTTTCTAAAAATTAAGTTGATCGCGACTTTTAAAAAAATTAAGTTGAACTTGAATTTTTTATAAAAATGATCTCAAATTTTTGCCAGATTTGCTCTATCTCTTCTAGTTTCGGAGATATCGCCACTTTTATAAAAATTAAGTTGAACTTGAATTTTTTATAAAAATGATCTCGAATTTTTGCCAGATTTGCTCTATCTCTTCTAGTTTCGGAGATATCGCGACCTTTCTAAAAATTAAGTTGATCGCGACTTTTAAAAAAATTAAGTTGAACTTGAATTTTTTATAAAAATGATCTCAAATTTTTGCCAGATTTGCTCTATCTCTTCTAGTTTCGGAGATATCGCGACTTTTATAAAAATTAAGTTGAACTTGAATTTTTTATAAAAATAATCTCGAATTTTTGTCAGATTTGCTCTATCTCTTCTAGTTTCGGAGATATCGCGACCTTTCTAAAAATTAAGTTGATCGCGACTTTTAAAAAAATTAAGTTGAACTTGAATTTTTTATAAAAATGATCTCAAATTTTTGCCAGATTTGCTCTATCTCTTCTAGTTTCGGAGATATCGCCACTTTTATAAAAATTAAGTTGAACTTGAATTTTTTATAAAAATGATCTCGAATTTTTGCCAGATTTGCTCTATCTCTTCTAGTTTCGGAGATATCACGACTTTTATAAAAATGATCTCGAATTTTTGCCAGATTTGCTCTATCTCTCTAGTTTCGGAGATATCGTGACTTTTATAAAAATGATCTCGAATTTTTGCCAGATTTGCTCTATCTCTCTAGTTTCGGAGATATCGCGACTTTTATAAAAATTAAGTTGAACTTGAATTTTTTATAAAAATAATCTCGAATTTTTGTCAGATTTGCTCTATCTCTTCTAGTTTCGGAGATATCGCGACTTTTATAAAAATTAAGTTGAACTTGAATTTTTTATAAAAAGATGTAGCGACTTTTATAAAAATGATCTCGAATTTTTGCCAGATTTGCTCTATCTCTTCTAGATTCGGAGATGTCGCGACTTTTATAAAACTGATCTCGAATTTTTGCAAGATTTGCTCTATCTCTTCTAGTTTCGGAGATATCGCGACTTTTATAAAAATTAAGTTGAACTTGAATTTTATAAAAATGATCTCAAATTTTTGCGAGATTTGCTCTATCTCTTCTAGTTTCGGAGATATCGCGACTTTTATAAAAATTAAGTTGAAATTGAATTTTTTATCAAAATGTTCTCGAATTTTTGCCAGATTTGCTCTATCTCTTCTAGTTTCGGAGGTATCGCGACTTTTATAAAACTGATCTCGAATTTTTCCAGATTTGCTCTATCTCTCTAGTTTCGGAGATATCGCGACTTTTATAAAAATTCAGTTGAACTTGAATTTTTTATAAAAATGATCTCGAATTTTTGCCAGATTTGCTCTATCTCTTCTAGTATCGGAGAAATCGCGACTTTTATAAAACTGATCTCGAATTTTTGCCAGATTTGCTCTATTTCTTCTAGTTTCGGAGATATCGCGACTTTTATAAAAATTAAGTTGATCGCGACTTTTAAAAAAATTAAGTTGAACTTGAATTTTTTATAAAAATGATCTCGAATTTTTGCCAGATTTGCTCTATCTCTTCTAGTTTCAGAGATGTCGCGACTTTTATAAAACTGATCTCGAATTTTTGCCAGATTTGCTCTACTTCTTCTAGTTTCGGAGATATCGCGACTTTTATAAAAATTAAGTTGAACTTGGATTTTTTATAAAAAGATGTAGCGACTTTTATAAAAATGATCTCGAATTTTTGCCAGATTTGCTCTATCTCTTCTAGTTTCGGAGATATCGCGACTTTTATAAAACAGATCTCGAATTTTTGCCAGATTTGCTCTATCTCTTCTAGTTTCGGAGATATCGCGACTTTTATAAAAATTAAGTTGAACTTGAATTTTTTATAAAAAGATGTAGCGACTTTTATAAAAATGATCTCGAATTTTTTGCCAGATTTGCTCTATCTCTTCTAGTTTCGGAGATGTCGCGACTTTTATAAAACTGATCTCGAATTTTTGTCAGATTTGCTCTATCTCTTCTAGTTTCGGAGATATTGCGACTTTTATCTCGATCTCGAATTTTTGCCAGATTTGCTCTATCTCTTCTAGTTTCGGAGATATCGCGACTTTTATAAAAATTATCTCGAATTTTTGCCAGAGTTGCTCTATCCCCTCTAGTTTCGGAGATATCGCGACTTTTATAAAAATTAAGTTGAACTTGAATTTTTTATAAAAATGATCTCGAATTTTTGCCAGATTTGCTCTATTTCTTCTAGTTTCGGAGATATCGCGACTTTTATAATAGTTTCGGAGATATCGCAACTTTTATAAAAATGATCTCGAATTTTTGCCAGATTTGCTCTATCTCTTCTAGTTTCGGAGATATCGCGACTTTTATAAAATTGATCTCGAATTTTTGCCAGATTTGCTGTATCTCTTCTAGTTTCGGAGATATCGCAACTTTTATAAAAATGATCTCGAATTTTTGCCAGATTTGCTCTATCCCTTCTAGTTTCGGAGATATTGCGACTATTATGCAAATGATCTCGAATTTATGCCAGATTTGCTCTATCTCTTCTAGTTTCGGAGATATCGCAACTTTTATAAAAATGATCTCGAATTTTTGCCAGATTTGCTCTATCCCTTCTAGTTTCGGAGATATTGCGACTATTATGCAAATGATCTCGAATTTATGCCAGATTTGCTCTATCTCTTCTAGTTTCGGAGATATCGCAACTTTTATAAAAATTATCTCGAATTTTTGCCAGATTTGCTCTATCTCTAATAGTTTCGGAGATATCGCAACTTTTATAAAAATGATCTCGAATTTTTGCCAGATTTGCTCTATTTCTAATAGTTTCGGAGGTATCGCAACTTTTATAAAAATAATCTGGAATTTTTGCCAGATTTGCTCTATCTCTTCTAGTTTCGGAGATATCGCAACTTTTATAAAAATGATCTCGAATTTTTGCCAGATTTGCTCTATCCCTTCTAGTTTCGGAGATATTGCGACTATTATGCAAATGATCTCGAATTTATGCCAGATTTGCTCTATCTCTTCTAGTTTCGGAGATATCGCAACTTTTATAAAAATGATCTCGAATTTTTGCCAGATTTGCTCTATCTCTTCTAGTTTCGGAGATGTCGCAACTTTTATAAAAATGATCTCGAATTTTTGCCAGATTTGCTCTATCCCTTCTAGTTTCGGAGATATTGCGACTATTATACAAATGATCTCGAATTTATGCCAGATTTGCTCTATCTCTTCTAGTTTCGGAGATATCGCAACTTTTATAAAAATGATCTCGAATTTTTGCCAGATTTGCTCTATCTCTTCTAGTTTCGGAGATATCACAACTTTTATAAAAATGATCTCGAATTTTTGCCAGATTTGCTCTATCTCTTCTAGTTTCGGAGATGTCGCAACTTTTATAAAAATGATCTCGAATTTTTGCCAGATTTGCTCTATCCCTTCTAGTTTCGGAGATATTGCGACTATTATACAAATGATCTCGAATTTATGCCAGATTTGCTCTATCTCTTCTAGTTTCGGAGATATCGCAACTTTTATAAAAATGATCTCGAATTTTTGCCAGATTTGCTCTATCTCTTCTAGTTTCGGAGATATCGCAACTTTTATAAAAATGATCTCGAATTTTTGCCAGATTTGCTCTATCCCTTCTAGTTTCGGAGATATTGCGACTATTATAAAAATGATCTCGAATTTTTGCCAGATTTGCTCTATCTCTAATAGTTTCGGAGATATCGCAACTTTTATAAAAATGATCTCGAATTTTTGCCAGATTTGCTCTATCTCTAATAGTTTCGGAGATATGGCGACTTTTATAAAAAATAAGTTGAACTTGAATTTTTTATAAAAATTATCTCGAATATTTGGCAGATTTGCTCTATCTCTTCTAGTTTCGGAGATATCGCGACTTTTATAAAAATGATCTCGAATTTTTGCCAGATTTGCTCTATCCCTTCTAGTTTCGGAGATATTGCGACTATTATAAAAATGATCTCGAATTTTTGCCAGATTTGCTCTATCTCTTCTAGTTTCGGAGATATCGCGACTTTTATAAAAATGATCTCGAATTTTTGCCAGATTTGCTCTATCTCTTCTAGTTTCGGAGATATCGCAACTTTTATAAAAATGATCTCGAATTTTTGCCAGATTTGCTCTATCCCTTCTAGTTTCGGAGATATTGCGACTATTATAAAAATCATCTCGAATTTTTGCCAGATTTGCTCTATCTCTTCTAGTTTCGGAGATATCGCGACTTTTATAAAAATTAAGTTGAACTTGAATCTATATATATAACTAGCAGACCCCGGTCCGCGTTGCTGGCCCGTCGTAATTAGTTTTATTGACAATTTTATATGGACTTTATGCTTGACAATTATAATTATAAAAGTTTAAAAAAAATAAAGTCTTTTAGTTTTTCGTGCCTGTTGGACCGTTGAATCTCACCATTTAAGGAGATTTGTAAATATATCGTTATTCTTGATCTAGGGCGCAACCATCGCAATTTGCAAGCCGATACACTCATAAGTTTAGCAAATATATCGATTAGAAAACAATTGGCCCCCGTAATTCGTCTACAAATATACATATAGCATTTTGGACCACGGGACATTACAGAATTTTTTTTTAAAAATTTCATAAAATTAGGTTTAGTAGTTTTGGAAAAATATGTATTGAAAAGAGTGGGAGTGGTAATCAGTTTTCTAGATATAAAATATTTATTTTGGCTCCAAATCATAAGTTTGGCTTATACATATTTCGTTTTAAAGAAAGACGTGGGAAAGGAACCCAACCTCAAACTTCGTAATTTTTGCAAATATGGAATTTTGCAAATGCTGTGCTTTTTATTTACATAGATATAGAATTTTTAAAGAAAAAGAATATAGGAGATGTACGCCGCCCTTCCGAAATTCAACAAAATTTGTAGCCTATTTTTACCGGGGGCATCCCTGTACATTCCGTGGCCGTTTCAGGAAAATCGGCTCATTAGTTTTTGTGGAAAAGATGAAAATTGAAATAAGTGGGGGTAAAAGAAATTTTTAAAGAAATAGGGTATAGGGAAGTACGGCGCCCTTCCGAAATTCATCTAAATTTGTGGCCTATTTTTACCGGGGGCATCCCTGTACATTCCGTGGCCGTTTCAGGAAAATCGGTTCAGTAGTTTCTGTAGAAAAGATTAAAATTGAAATTACTAACGAACGACATTTGATATTTATTTATATAGATATATCATTTTTAAAGAAATAGGGTATAGGGGAAGTATTCCCCTTTCCGAAATTCAACTAATTTGGTAGCCTATCCCTTTACATTCTTAGGCAATTTCAGGAAATCGGTTCAGTAGTTTTTGTACAAATGATAAAAATTTAAAAAAGTGGGCGTTGGCAAATTTTCTTTGCCTAAAAACCCAAGTCGGGTTATGGCGCACATTTTACAGATGCAAATGGCACACATTTGCAAATGCTGTGCTTTTCATTTATATAGATATAGCATTTTTAAAGAAATAGGGTATAGGAGAAGTACGCCTCCCTTCCGAAATTCAACAAAATTTGTAGCCTATTTTTACCGGGGGCATTCCTGTACATTTCGAGGCCCTTTCAGGAAAATCGGTTCAGAAGTTTTTGTAGAAAATATTAAAATTAAAATAAGTGGGGGTAAAAGTGGGCGTGGGTAAAATCGGTCCAGCCGTTCTCAACTTATGCCATTACTAACGAACGACATTTGATTTTTATTTATATAGATATAGCATTTTTAAAGAAATAGGGTATAGGTGAAGTACCCCGCCCCTTCCGAAATTCAAATAAATTTGTAGCCTATTTTAACCGGGGCCATCGTTTTGGATTTCCGTATAAGCCTTAGTAATCTATCTACAAATTATTTATCTAATATTGATACCTCTGGATTTTCTAACCGAATTGGCAATAAATCGATGTTTTGGTATAACCTTCATGCAATGGAATCTCCATTATCTTTATTATTCTGTTTGTAACACATAGGAATATTCGTCGGAGAACCTATAAAGTATATATTAGTGATCAACATAAATAAGTCGATATAACGATGTCCGTCTAGCTCTTGAAATCAAGATACAGCTCGCGATATTTAACATAGAAACTTTCCATTTGGTACAGAAGTTTCTATTTATTAATCATAGCATGTTTGGTATTGAAAATTGATTATATCTGTCCACATTTTGATTTAGCAACATTTAATCTTCCTTGGAGGCATTAAATATTTCTACAAAGAATTATCGGCATAGGTTCGTTTTAATAAAGCTACCCTAGAACGGTGTGGGTATTAAACATAAAATATTCGGTACAGGTCCAGGTTTTGTAAATAGTCTTCATAGAACTGTACCTCTCGTTCTTCGGTATTTTCAAGTTTATAGCAACATTATTTATACGAAATAGCTATAATTGGTACTTAGTCTCCCTTGGAGTATAAAACATTTCTGCCGAGAATTATCGGCACAGGTCCAAGTTCTAATACAGCTACCATAGGACGGTACCTCCCAATTTTTTTATATTTTGGAGGTTTTAGTCTCGTTGTCCCGCCGAAATGGCTACAATTTGGTATTTTGTCTTCATTGTGGGTATAAAATATTCCCTCATAGAATATACGGTAGAAGTTTTTTATTTTGAAGAATACCTTCCAATTTTCGGTATTTTCAAGGTTATTTAACAGAAATGGCTATATTTGGCATTTAGTCTCCCTTGGAGGTATCAAATATTTTAGCAGAGAATTGTCGTTATAAATCCACGTTTTGATATAATCCCCATAAAACGGTACCTACCGATTTTTTGGAGATTTTGAATGTTTTAGCCACATTATTAAACCGAAATGGCTGAAACCTGATTTCAATATAATTTGCGGTGGGTATTAAGTTCGGACCGGTCGAACTTAATGCCGTTTTCCTTGTTGTTAACAAAGTGCTGTTTCATTGAACACGTTATTATTTTAAACTCCTGATTCATAAAAAATTATTTCAAAATGCTAGTTGGTTTTATCTAGATTTTGCTGTATTAAAAAACGTGGTCTTGATAGAGTTATTCCAAGCACTGAAGCCATGTTCATGGCGTGTTTGCTGCCCCACTTACTAAATTAAAAATCTAATCAGTAAGAATAATGTTTCCAAAAATTTGACACGATCGCGGTAGTCTGCTTCCAAACAAAAACCAATTAATGATAGAGACCACAATTGTTATTGTATTGAATACTAATATGTCTAATAATCTCTGAGATTTCGCGATTTGTTAAAACCCGTTGTGGGGGAGGTTCCCCACTCCCTCCATTTTCGATATTCTCCCACCTTATAAAGAACCTACACACAAAATTTCATAAAATTAGGTCCAGTCGACTCGGAAGTTTAATTTAGAACATCATGTCAGTCTTAAAGAACTTAATATACATATAGATAGATTATAGATACACCACATTGTTGTCCCGTCGTTTTAGTGACCAATGCACGTTCTTTAGATGTTCTAGTTATTTAACCATCTTTGAAATTAAGTTTTGCCTGATTTCTCTATCGAATTTTTGGAATTTTGGTCAAGTGACATTTAACATTATCCGGGTTGTACTGTATTCCAAAATGTTGGGTTCATCGCGCTTTCCCACTTATTGAAGCCAGTCTTTATAGCGCTTTTTGTAGTCACTCTTACTAAAATTAAGGATATCATCTATAATTATACATTTTTGAAAAAATTGCGCTGATCGCGATATTCCACTTCCGAGATGACCATTCAGGATCAGGATAGTTATTGCCATAGCATTGTAAGCGTTCAAAAATATCTTTAATTTCATGTTTTTTTAAAAAAATTTGTAGGGGAGGTACCCTTGTCACTACATTGACCAGTATGAAAAATAGCTAAAAACCTATTCTCAGACCTAACAACTTCCCATACAAAATTTCATTGAATTCGGTCCAGCCGTTTCGGAGGAGTTTAATTTCGAACATCATGGCAGTCTCGAAGAATCTATATATATAAAATTGAAATTTGTTTGTACGTTTGTTTGTTTGTTTGTTTGTTTGTGCCTTATAGACTCGAAAACCGCTGAACAGATCTTACTGAAATGTTTAGGGTACATTGCTACATGGCCTGGAATGAAAATAGGCTATATCATTTTTTGAAATTTCGCGTTGATCTGGAGATATAGCATCAAAACCGGAGGTACCTCCAAAAAATTTAGATTTTGTATGCAAATATCTTTAGAAGTATTACAGATACAATCTCCAAATTTTGTATGTGTGACGGAATTTGATGTAGAAATAAATTTACCAAATTATATTCAAATCGGTTTAGATTTGGATATAGCTCCCATATACATATATTTTCGGCCGATTTCCTTATTTTATGTACCAAACATGCTATTTATGTCCAATTTCGATGAAATTTGGAACGTATGACGGAACTTGGTCTGGAAATAAACGTGCCAATTTATATAAAAATCGGTTCAGATTTGGATATAGCTCCCATACACATATATTTTCGGCCGACTTCCTTATTTTATGCACTAAATACGCTATATATGTCCAATTACGCTGAAATTTTGAGTTTCTCACGGAATTTGTTCTAGAAATAAATGTGCCAGATTATATTGAGATTGATTCAGATTTGGATATAGCTCCCATACACATATATTTTCGGCCGATTTCCTTATTTTATGCGCCAAACACGCTATACATGTCCAATTTCGCTGAAATTTGGAGGGTCTGACGGAATTTGTTCTAGAAATAAACGTGCTAAATTATAAAGATATCGGTTCAGATTTGAATATAGCTCCCCTATATATTTTCGCCGATTTCCTGTATTTTATGCACCAGCACGCTATATATGTCCAATTTCGCTGAAATTTGAAATGTGTAACGGAATTTGGTCTAGGCATAAATGTGCCGAATTATATCGAAAACGGTTCAGATTTGGATATAGCTCCCATATATATTTTCGGCCGATTTTCCGCATTTGATGCACCAAACACGCTATATACGTCCAATTTCGCTGAAATTTGGAATGTGTAACGGAATTTGGTCTAGGCTAGGCACGCTGTATATGTTCAATTTCGCTGAAATTTGGAGGGTCTGACGGAATTTGTTCCAGAAATAAATGTGCTAACTTATATAGAGATCGGTTCAGATTTGAATATAGCTCCCATATATATTTTCGGCCCATTTTCTGTAGTTTATGCACTAAGCACGCTGTATGTGTCCAATTTCGCTGAAATTTGAAATATGTAACGGAATTTGGTCTAGGCATAAATGTGCCGAAATATATCGAAATCGGTTCAGATTTGGATATAGCTCCTGTATATATTTTCGGCCGATTTCCTGTATTTTATAAACCAATTTCATTTATGTCCAATTTCTGTGAAATTTGGAATGCGTAACGGGATTTGGTCTAGACATAAATGTGCCAAATCATATCGAAATCGGTTCAGATTTGGATATTGCTCCTATCTATATTTTAGGCCGATTTTCTGTATTTGATGCTCTAAACACGCTATATGTGTCCAATGTCGCTGAAATTTGGGATGTCTGACGGAATTTGTTCTAAATATAAATGTGCCAAATTCTATCGAGACCGGTTCAGACTTGGCAACACTACATATGACCAATTTCACTGTAATTTGGAAAGCGTGACGCAATTCGTTCTAGAATTCTAATCGGTTCAGATTAGAATATAGCTCCCATATATATTTTCGGCTGATTTTCCGTATTTTATGCACAAAATGTCATGTAAGACGGGATTTGGTCTAAAAATAAATATGACAAATTATATCGAGAGCGGTTCATATAGGAATATAGCTACCCATATATATTTTCGGTCGATTTAATGTTTTTGTTACGTATGTTCAATTTCAATGTAATTTTGAAGACTTAGCAGTCAGTAAAAGTCATCATTATTTACAGAAGTACTTATAGTTGGGAAGGAATTGACCAAGGCTGTTAAGTATCATATCTTTGAGAGACTTCTTAAGATTTATGTTTTATTATGATATATCTAAATCATTAGGAATACTTATAGGCGGAAAGGCTTTCGAAGGAGTGTTACCTCCTGAAACTTAAAAAAATACCATAGTAGCTCCATAACAATCCTGAATAGGTATATAACTCCTTCATATCTCCTATATTTATTCGTTAAAATATTAAAAACCTTAATATAATTATGGCATTCCATTATATTTTATCGTAGACGGGGCAGCAAAGCGCGCCGGGTTCAGCTAGTTTTATATATATATAGAAATTGAAATTTGTTTGTCTGTTTGTTTGTTTGTTTGTTTGTGCCTCATAGACTCGAAAACCGCTGAACAGATCTTACTCAAATGTTAAGGGTACATTGCTACATGGCCTGGAATGAAAATAGGCTATATAATTTTTTGAAATTTCGCGTTGATCTGGAGATATAGCATCAAAACCGGAGGCACCTCCAAAAAATTTAGATTTTGTATGCAAATATCTTTAGAACTATTACAGATACAATCTCCAAATTTTGTATGTGTGACGGAATTTGGTGTAGAAATAAATTTACTAAATTTTATTCAAATCGGTTCAGATTTGGATATAGCTCCCACATACATATATTTTCGGCCGATTTCCTTATTTTGTGTACCAAACATGCTATTTATGTCCAATTTCAATGAAATTTGGAATGTGTGCGGAATTTGTTTCAGAAATAAATGTGCCAAATTATATCGAGATTGGTTCAGATTTGGATATAGCTCCCATCTACATATATTTTCGGCCGATTTCTTTTTTATGCACCAAACACGCTATATATGTCCAATTTCGCTGAAATTTAGAATGTGTGATGGATATTGGCCTAGAAATATATGTGCAAATTTATTTTGAAATCGGTTCAGATTTGGATATAGCTCCTATATATATTTTTTGCCGATTTCACGTATTTGATGCACCAAACACACTATATATGTCCAAATTCACTGAAATTTGGAACGTGTGACTGAACTTGGTCTAGAAATAAATGTGCCAAATTATATTGAAATCGGTTCAGATTTGGATATAGCTCCCACATATATTTTCGGCAGATTTTCTGCATTTGATGCACCAAACACGCTATATATGTCCAATTTCGCTGAAATTTGGAATTTGTAACGGAATTTCGTCTAGACATAAATGTGTCTAATTATATCGAAATCGGTTCAGATTTGGATATAGCTCCAATATATATTTTCGGCCGATTTTCCACATTTGATGCACCAAACATGCTATATTTGCCCAATTTCGCTGAAATTTGGAGGGTCTGACGGAATTTGTTCTAGAAATAAATGTGCTAAAGTATATCGAGATCGGTTCAGATTTGAATATAGCTCCCATATATATTTTCGGCCGATTTCCTGTATTTTATGCGCCAATCACGCTATATATATCCAATTGCGCTGAAATTTGAAATGTGTGATGGATATTGGCCTAGAAATATATGTGCCAATTTATATAGAAATCGGTTCAGATTTGGATATAGCTCCTATATATATTTTCTGCCGATTTGATGTATTTGAGGCATCAAACACGGTATTTATATCCAATTTCAATAAAATTTGGAACGTGTGACTGAACTTTGTCTAGAAATACATGTGCCAAATTATATCGAAATCGGTTCAGATTTGAATATTGCTGCTATATATATTTTCGGGCGATTTCCCGCATTTGATGCACCAAACACGCTATATATGTCCAATTTCGCTGAAATTTGGAATGTGTTTTAGAACTTGGTCTAGAAATAAATGTGCCGAATTATATCGAAATCGGTTCAGATTTGGATATAGCTCCAATATATATTTTCGGGCGATTTTCCGTATTTGATGCACCAAACACGCTATATATATCCAAATTCGCTGAAATTTGGAATGTGTTACAGAACTTGGTCTAGAAATAAATGTGCCAAATTATATCGAAATCGGTTCAGATTTGGATATAGCTCCAATATATATTTTCGGGCGATTTTCCACATTTGATGCACCAAACATGCTATATATGCCTAATTTCGCTGAAATTTGGAGGGTCTGACGGAACTTGTTCTAGAAATAAATGTGCTAAATTATATCGAGATCGGTTCAGATTTGAATATAGCTCCCATATATATTATCGGCCGATTTCCTGTATTTTATGCACCAAACACGCTATTATGTCCAATTTCGTTGAAATTTGGAATATGTGACGGATATTGGCCTAGAAATAGATGTTCCAAATTATATCGAAATCGGTTCAGATTTAGATATAGCTCCCATGTATATTTTCGGCCGATTTCATGTATTTGATTTGATATGTATATACGTCCTATTTCAATGAAATTGGTATCATTATTGACATATCAAGCTTTTTGTAGAAAATTAACTTATGTTGAAACTGATGTATGGGGTATTGTAACTCGCGAACAGTTGTACTATACCATAACTTTTGAACGCATTTCGGTAAAATAAACTGTTTTAGCCCGATTCACCGAGGGGTTTCTTAAAATAATAATTTGAGCGGAAGCTGTGGTCGTACTAATGTAAATAAATCGGAAAAAATCGTTGAAGAAAACGAGTTTCATTACGTTATTTTCCAATTAGTGGTTTTACAACACAATGTAGAGCATAATGCTCAAAGGTGAAGTTAAAGAGCACACTTCAGAGTTGAAGTTTCTAATGTATGATTTTTTAATATATCCACTGTATCTACCTCAAACGGATGCTGACATTTTGAAACCTGAAAAATGGGGTTTTTTGAATTTTTGCTCTAATCGTGACGCGCAGCTGGATTTCCATAATAGCTTATTATTTGATTATAGTACTCGAGATTTCGCAATTTTTAATGTATACCATGAGGGTGTAGCCCTCACAGGATCACAGTAATCTGCGCCCAAACACGAAATTTTTGTGCGTAAATTTTTCTCAAAAACCTATTTTTTTGGTTTAAAATTTACAAACGTCAATCGATTTCCGTGGAAACCCGCGTAAATTTAGTTTTTTTACGTTCTGAATCTAACATGCCACGACGCGTAAAAATCCACCCACTAGATCGGCGGATATGATACCCCTCAAATTTCGAAAATTTGCAAAAAATTATTTTGAAAATATCGCATATTAAAACGCGTTTTGGATGTGTCAGTTCTACTCAAATAAATAGATCGATACGCGTGTTTAAACTGCGCGAAAACAGATATTTAAAAACTCCCGTAAATCCAGAGATATAATATATTTTTTCTAAAAATTGAGTGCGATGCTACATCCACGGTTCTTGATGGATCGCATTGAAGCGGCATAGAAGGATATATTTTTTAATGGTGATTATTGAAATCGGATGCGCATAAAACGTAAATGAACTTCGCGGAAATTATGACCATTTTACTGTATTTTGCACCCTAATATGCAGCAGATGCTACATCGTGGTCGCCAAATAGATTTTGACAAACTGTACATCAAATAAGAGGGATTGATTCGCTGTGTTCGAAAATCGGATGCGCATCATGTCATTTTCAAAATTACGCGGTTTATATGCATCTCAAATGTTGTAATATTCAATATAACATTATTTTAACGTTATGCCACAATTGGAATTCCTTGTGATTTAATATAAGGTTCTAATAATATTATCCAATAGGAAAACTATTAACGAAAAATTTGTTACAACGGCATATCATCATTATTGAGTGAAATTTTGACGAAAATGCCGAAGAACTCAAACATTTTTTCTCCAACTTTTCCTATAAAACCATAAAAAAATAAAATTAGAATAATATGATTTTAATTTTTTATTTTTAACATGAATACTATAGCTCCAACCTTCACAACTTAGGTATCATTTTATTTCTCAAAATGTCTGGATGCTGTTATAATTTTTTTTATATATTTTTCGTAACTATGAGCGCTATTGTTTCAAAAATATGTTTGTAAATACGTGAAATTATTTAACAAATTTGATTTTTCGCGAATCCATTGAGACTTCGCGATTATTTTTTGCATCATCGCAAAGGTTACGAATTCAGTTCACGATAATAGGATATAACAGCTAAATATATTAAGCCGCGATTTTTTTAGAATTTTTTCTAATTATCATAATTAAAACGGTCATATCTTTTACGCGCAACGATCAAAGTGAGTAACGAAAACAGATTTGGAATGCTGATTTTTTTCTTAATCTATGTACCAAAAATCATTGATGTAAAATCAAAATTTTTTTTTTTTGATTTTTTTGAAATTAAAAAGACAATTTTAGACATTTTTCCTGATATCTCTATCAATATTGGAGTAAAAATTATCAATAACAGAAGCAGTTACCCTAAGAATAATTTAAGATGTCCCAATAGACTGAATAAATTACATGTATCCTCAAACTTAAGGTACTCAATTTTAGTGTTGTTCCTAATTTAATTATCTTCTCCAAAGGAGAGAGTGGACTCAGGAGTGTTAGAGTATAAAAAATTTGTAAATGTGACCTACGTAGGACTCATTCATTTATTTTTCACTTAGTCGGGGTAGCGAAGCGCACCGGGTTAAGCTAGTTACTTATAAAAATTACCTCGAATTTTTGTCAGATTTAATCTATCTCTTCTAGTTTCGGAAATATCGCGACTTTTATAAAACTGATCTCGAATTTTTGCCAGATTTGCTCTATCTCTTCTAGTTTCGGAGATATCGCGACTTTTATAAAAATTAAGTTGAACTTGAATTGTTTATAAAAATGACCTCGAATTTTTGTCAGATTTACTCTATCTCTTCTTGTTTCGGAAATATCGCGACTATTAAAAAACTGATCTCGAATTTTTGCCAGATATGCTATATCTCTTCTAGTTTCGGAAGTTGAACTTGAATTTTTTATAAAAATGATCTCGAATTTTTGTCAGATTTACTCTATCTCTTCTAGTTTCGGAAATATCGTGACTTTTATAAAACTGATCTCAAATTTTTGGCAGATTTGCTCTATCTCTTCTAGTTTCGGAGATATCGCGACTTTTATAAAAATTAAGTTGAACTTGAAATTTTTATAAAAATGATCAAGAATTTTTGGCAGATTTGCTCTATCTCTTCTAGTTTCGCAGATATCGCGACTTTTATAAAAATTAAGTTGAACTTGAATCTATATATATAAAATTGAAATTTGTTTGTCTGTTTGTTTGTTTGTTTGTGCCTTATAGACTCGAAAACCGCTGAACATATCTTACTAAAATTTTTAGGGTACATTGCTACATGGCCTGGAATGAAAATAGGCTATATCATTTTTTGAAATTTCGCGTTGATCTGGAGATATAGCATCAAAACCGGAGGTACCTCCAAAAAATTTATATTTTGTATGCAAATATCTTTGGAACTATTACAGATACAATCTCCAAATTTTGTATGTGTGACGGAATTTGATGTGGAAATAAATTTACCAAATTATATTCAAATCGGTTCAGATTTGGATATAGCTCCCACATACATATATTTTCGGCCGATTTCCTTCTTTTATGTACCAAACATGCTATTTATGTCCAATTTCAATGAAATTTGGAATGTGTGACGGAATTTGTTTTAGAAATAAATGTGCCAAATTATATCAAAATCGGTTCAGATTTGGATATAGCTCCCATACACATATATTTACGGCCGACTTCTTTATTGTATGTACCAAACACGCTATATATGTCCAATTTCGCTGAAATTTTGAACGTCTGATGGAATTTGTTCTAGAAATAAATGTGCCAATTTATATCGAGATTGTTTCAGATTTGGATATAGCTCCCATACACATATATTTTCGGCCGATTTCCTTATTTTATGCACCAAACACGCTACCTATGTACAATTTCGTTGAAATTTAGAATGTGTGACGGACATTGGCCTAGAAATATATGTGTCGATTTATATCATAATCGGTTCAAATTTGGATATAGCTAATATATATTTTCTGCCGATTTCATGGAATGTGTTACGGAATTTGGTCTAGACATAAATGTGCCGAATTATATCGAAATCGGTTCAAATTTGGATATAGCTCCAATATATAATTTCGACCGATTTTCCACATTTGATGCAACAAACACGCTACCTATGTACAATTTTGCTGAAATTTGGAGGGTCTGACGGAATTTGTCCTAGAAATAAATGTGATAAATTATATCGAGATCGGTTCAGATTTGAAAATAGCTCCTATATATATATTTTCGGCCGATTTCCTGTATTTTATGCACCAAGCATGCTATATTTGTCTAATTTCGCTAAAATTTGGAATATTTGCGGCCTATTTTCTGTATTTTATGCACCAAACTCGGTATATATGTCCAATTTCGCTGAAATTTGGAATGCGTAACGGGACTTGGTCTAGACATAAATGTGCCAAATTATATTGAAATCGGTTCAGATTTGGATATTGCTCCTATACATAATTTCCACGGATTTTCTGTATTTGATGCATCAAACACGCTATATGTGTTCAATGTCGCTGAAATTTGGATGTCTGACGGAATTTGTTCCAAAAATAAATGTGCCAAGTTATATCGAGACCGGTTCACATTTGGACACACTATATATGTCCAATTTCACTGATATTTGGAAAGCGTGACGGAATTGGTTCTAGAAATAAATAGGACAAATTATATCGAAATCGGTTCAGATTTGAATATAGCTCCCATATATATTTTCGGCTGATTTTCTGTATTTTATGCACAAAACACGCTATGTATGTTCAATTTCAATGAAATTTGGAATGTGAGACTGGATTTGGTCTAAAAATAAATTTGACAAATTATATCGAGATAGGTTCATATAGGAATATAGCTCCCATATATATTTTGGTCGATTTCATGTTTTTGTTACGTATGTTCAATTTCAATGAAATTTTGAAGACTTAGCAGTCAGTAGAAGTCATCATTATTTACACAAGTACTTATTGTTGGGAAGGAACTGACCAAGGCTACAGCTATTAAGTATCATATCTGTGAGAGACTTCTTACGATTTATGTTTTATTATGATATATCTAAATCATTAGGAATACTTATAGGCGGAAAGGCTTTCGGAAGAGTGTTACTTCCTCAAACATACAAAAATACCATAGTAGCTCCATAACAACCCTGAATAGGTATATAACGCCTTCATATATCCTATATTTATTCCTTAAAATATTAAACACGTTAATATAATTATGCATTCCATTATATTTTATCGTAGTCGGGGCAGCAAAGCGCACCGGGTTCAGCTAGTTTTTTATAAAAATGATCTTAAATTTTTGTCAGATTTGCTCTATCTCTTCTAGTTTCGGAGATATTGCGACTTTTATAAAACTGATCTCGAATTTTTGCCAGATTTGCTCTATCTCTTCTAGTTTCGGAGATATCGTGACTTTTATAAAAATTAAGTTGATCGCGGTGACGTAGGGGATGAATGATACCAAGCAACGGTCTTGACCGGCTTTAACATGCAAAGCCCAGGATTTATCTTGGTCCCTCTTTCATCTCAAGTGGACACTGACCTCCCCGTGGTGTCACCTGGGGAACTGCCTTTAGCACCCGTTAAAGGTAGTGAGCTAACATGTGCCGCGCGTTCACCCATAAGAACGTTAAAAACTTGGGTTTGGGCGTCGGGTTAGTAACCCTCCCCTAGAAAAAACAGCATACTATGAAAAAACGAAAGAAAAGAAAAACAACCCCCTCTAAAGTTGACGAACTCCACAAACGTTTTAAGGACCATGATCTGCGAATCTGCACCTGGAATGTTCGCACTCTTTATAGAGAAGGTGCAGTCTTCGCATTGGCAGACGTACTTGAAAAGTACAAGGCCGATATTACTGCCATACAGGAAATACGATGGATTGGGAAAGGCGTCACAACAACACCTAAAGGTTGCGCACTGTATTATAGCTGCCATGACGTAAAGCATGAGTTTGGTTGCGGATTCGTAGTTAGCCGGAGACTAAAACATCTGGTATCCAGCTTCACCCCAGTGAATGCAAGGCTTGCTGCAATTCGAATAAAAGCTAAATTCTTCAACATCAGCTTTATTTGCGCTCATGCTCCCACTGAAAAAAAGGACGAACAGACCAAAGATATATTTTACGAGCGCTTAGAAGAAACATATGACCGTTGCCCTGCCCATGACATTAAAATCATTCTAGGCGATTTTAATGCCAAAATTGGAAAGGAGAATATCTTTGGCCCAACAGTCGGGAAATTCAGTCTCCACAGTGAAACATCTGACAATGGTATGAGGCTGATAGACTTTGCAGCCGCAAAAAACATGATAGTTAGCAGTACCAGATTTAATCATCTCGATATTCATAAGGACACCTGGCTGTCTCCAGATCAAAGAACAAGTAATCAAATTGATCATGTTGTGATAGATGGAAGACATTCATCCAGCGTGTTGGATGTACGATCGTTCCGAGGCGCAAACATTGATTCGGACCACTACCTTGTTGCAGCAAAGGTACGTACCAGGGTTTCGGAGTCTAGGTATTTTTGGCTCGACTCCGACTCCAGACGATTTTTTTTCACGACTCCGGCTCCGACTCCGGGTCGACTCCGAGAGTGAATTCCTATACCAATAAAAATGAATAAAATGTGCACAATTTTTAAATTTTTCCTATATTTTGGCCTATATAGGCTAATGTGTTAGATTTTCCTTACATATTTATTAGAAAGGGCATTCGTTCGAATACATTCAAACATATCAATATTGTTTCTGCCGAATCTTACATTGAAAAATAGAAAAGTTAGAAAGTTTTTGTCGGTTTTCCTTTTTTTAAGACTATATACTGGACGGAATTCTTCCGCGTGAGATAATCTTTAAGCTTTTTAAAGTATGTGAAAATGAAGGGACAATACAAATCACAAGGACTACATTCAATAAAAATTATAAGCAATTCATGACTGGATGTAAGCCAACATTTTAGTCTGCATAGCCTTAAAGGAGACCCCCAGTTGTAAAGCTAAATAAAAAACATTTTCACGAGAATACTGCGTAACTTTTTGGCAGATTTTTTTCTTCATCTGAAAGAGAAAAATATAAGCTTTGAGCTCGTCTACGAAACGAAAGCATTTTGCGGTACCAACTCTAGCTCGAAAACTAAGAAAGATTTAAGATTTAAGATTTTAATTTATTGAGCCTTTCTTTCAAAAACATTATAATTAAATAGAGTTATTATGATATAATGTAAGACTTAAGATTATAATGTATGATCAAAATTTACAATATGTTGTATATACAGCACCGTGCTTTAACTGAATACGTTAAAGAATATATTAGTATATCATGATGATGTTTAAAATTCCTTGCTCCCGGGAATACAGTTGCTTTAAGTGTTGAAACTTACAAACTAAAAAAACTAAAATAAAAAATACTAACAAATTCAAAGGAAAGGAAATATATATGAAGATAAAGAACCTGCATATTACCCCCTGTGTGTACCAGAAAGAGATATATCCAATTGGAGACAAATAATTTACATTAGACCAGCTATATTGCTATATAGAACACCTAAATTTTTGTTCATGTTAGCGTAATTATCCCAAAGCGAATGAATCTACGATTTTAATCTTGTTGGGATTTAAAGACTATGTTGTTCCGTATCAATCACAGAAAGAATTAGGTTTCTAGCTTTTCGCGAAATGATTTCCTGATCATTTTTCCGATAGTACTATGAAAAATAGGCATTAATTTTCGGTCATCAGGATAGAACAGTCATTTTATTTTCGCGAATTGTGGGGATATTAACGCCGATTTTTCTTTCAGTCTATAAAGCGGGGCTTTCTAATCATTTTTCACCAATAAAACCATATAAATAATTCCGCGGACGCCGAAATAACAGCGTATATCGGTTTAAACTGACAGATAATTGAAACATCTCGGAATATCAAAAAGAGTCGCACAGTTATGTCATATTTCTTCACAATAAGATAGAATATGACAAAGACAACCTCGACAGATACATTCGAGTGCTGCGGAAGCTGATAACATGGAACATTTTCAAAATAAATATGAAAAACGTCAAAATTTCTTAAGAAAACCTTGATGTTTTGTTTAATAAAATGATTTTTCCGCGAACAAGTCTGCCGTTTAAAGTTTTGGACATGTGCTCCACATTTAGAGGAAGATAATCTGATATGAAAACATCCTCTATTTTAATACACTGAGGGAAATTTTAGCACATTTTTCAAATTGAACACACCCCTTGGACTTTGCATTTTATATGTGTTCTTATTTCGACTTCCGCGACTGTTCTCAATAGTGTAATGTTCCAATAATACTGGACCAGGTTATGCTCTCCATACCGGATTTTACGAATTAGTCGTTTTTTAACTGAACTCGCATATATAAAAGCCCCGTTTTCGGGGGAAAACACAGTCATGGAAATTGAGGTTTTAGGTTGCGTAAGTGGCTTTTAAAAAGTACTAAAATTTATCTCAGTGTAGTAAAATAGCGGTTGTTTTCATATCAGATTATCTTCTTCTAAATGTGGAGCATATTTCCAAAGCTTTAAACGGCAGACTTGTTCGCGGAAAAATCATTTTATTGGACAAAACATCAAGGTTTTCATAAGAAATTTTGACGTTTTTCATACATATTTTGAAAATGTTCCATGTTATCAGCATCCGCAGCACTCGAATGTATCCGTCGAGGTTGTCTGTGTCATATTCTATCTTATTGTGAAGAAATATGACATAACTGCGCGACTCCTATTGATATTCTGAGATGTTTCAAATATCTGTCAATTTAAACCCTTTTACGCGGTTATTTTGGTACCCGCGGAATAATTTATAGGTTTTCTTTGGTGAAAAATTACTAGAAAGCCTTGCTTCAGGACTGAATATAAATTCGGCGTTAATATCTCAAAAATTAGCGAAAATGAAGTGACTGTTCTATCCTCATGACCAAAAATAAATGCCTATTTGTCACAGTATTATCGGAAAATTGATCAGAAAATCATTTCGCGAAGATCTAGAAACATAATTTTTTCTGTGTTTGATACGGAACATCATTGACTTTAAGTCCCCACAAGATTAAAAACGCAGATTCGTTCGCTTTGGGATAAATACGCTAACATTTACAAAAATGTAGGTGTTCTATTCTACTGACATGGAGTGTATATGTGCAAAATTTACCGAAACACATAAACATACGGTCTTTTTTGAGAAAGCAACGAGTAAAACGGTTAAATGACAATGAAAACGTGACAATATCGTGTTCTGTTCCTTTACTTTCAAAAATGGTAAAACCGGCAAAGGTAGTAAAATTTGTAAACTACTCCCATATGAATTGTATGGTGTCTGAAGTAAAGGAACGCTTTTCGAGTAAAAAGTGGTAAAATTTGAAGATTCTGGCACGTAAAGGAACATAGCTTCGATTTCTTGGATATGGGAAAGCTACACATAATTTTCGTTGGAACATTTTTGTAGAAATTTGCATTTTGTTTTACTTTTTGAGTTCAAGAACAAAAAGGACATCGAAGGAACTGTGCAACATATTCGACAGAAAGGTCCCTCATCCCATTTAACTGAAAACATGTCATCTAAAATTGATGAAACTATATCTCCAAACTGAGATATAAAGCTATTTTTTCAATGATTGATGGGGGTCAATCAAAAGTTCATTATGTCATAACTCAGAAATTGCAGCTATGGGATCCTTTGGGGTTCTCAATTGGGCTTTCATTCTGAAAAGGAATTTTTCCACCCCCAGATCTTGACTTCCATTTTGTATCACAGGGTATTCAGTAAGATTTCCCATAGAGACCACCATGTTTTTAATAGAAGACAAGGATGGCTTCTCAAAAAAAAGAAGATGAGAATACCAATAGAACTTTGTGAGAAGACCAGTAAGACCAGTAAGAAAGAGGTTAAAGGTCCAGTCTTAATACTATTATCATAGAACTTTACTTTTGTTTGCAAAAATGTAAAGAATCAGTTTTATCAACAAAATAGGGATGAATAGACTGCACTTCATAGGATAGTAAATATCCTGTGAATGGTCTTTAACTTAGTATAATATAGCATTTGCATATATGTTTTCTTATACCTTTCTTTTAAAATAAATAATGATTTTTAAAAGAATTTTAATGTTATATTTCTATAAGGTGGAAAAAATTTTGCCCGGAGTCGGAGTCGAGTTATTTTTTTCGACTCAGACTCCGACACCGACTCCAGCAAAATTGCTCGACTCCGACTCCGAAACCCTGGTACGTACCCGTCTAAAAGTTACAAATAAATTACGAACAGACACAACGCGGAAGTTGGACATCGATAGGCTGCAAACACAACAGATCGCCACAGCATATTCCACGCAACTAGCGCAATTGCTTAACGCGAGCACTCCTTGTCCCGATAACGTAACAACACAATGGCAAAATATTGCCCACTCTATGCAAACAGCCGGAAAATCCATACTTGAGAGACCTCCACAAAGGAATTCATGGTATGACCAGGAGTGTCGTGCTGCTACCGAAGAGAAAAATGCGGCATATAGAGCTACTTTACAATCAGTAGCAACGCGTAGCGCACGAGAGAGATATCGGGAGATGGCTACAGGCACATCCTCCTGCAGAGACCAGCAAGGTAATCTGGTAACAGATACAGATAGCGTGCTCAGGATATGGAAGGAACATTTCTCCAATCTGCTGGTATCCAATAGTAACGAAGACGATGATGCCACAGATCCAATCCCAGAAGATGGTATAGAATGTAATGCAATCAACCGGCTGAAGAATAATAAAGCACCAGGAGCCGATGGCTTACCAGCCGAGCTGTTTAAAACCGGAGGCGATGCGCTGATAAGGTGTATGCATCAGCTAGTTAGCACCATCTGGCAGAAAGAACGCGTACCCGACGATTGGAACCTGAGCATCCTATGTCCCGTCCACAAGAAAGGAGATAAGACTGTATGCTCCAACTATAGGGGCATAAGTCTACTCCCTATTGCCTATAAGACAGTGTCAGGGATATTTTGCGAACGACTAAAGCCAATGGCCAACGAAATAATTGGACCATACCAATGTGGCTTTAGACCTGGTAAGTCCACCATTGACCAGATATTTACCTGCGGCAAATCCTAGAGAAGACCCAAGAGATGCAGATCGACACATATCACCTTTTTGTCGATTATAAAGCAGCATTCGACAGTCCACTCCGTTCAAAGGTATTCCATGCAATGTCTGAATTTGGTATCCCCGCAAAGCTCATCCGGATTTGTAACATGACTTTAACTGATACTAGGTCCTCAGTTAAAATTGGAAAGAACCTCTCCGAAGAATTTTGTACCAAAAGAGGTTTCAGACAAGGTGACAGCCTTTCGTGTGACCTATTCAACTTGTTGCTGGAATAGGTAATACGAGATGCAAATGTCAAAAGAAATGGCACAATTTACACCAATAGCCACATGTTACTTGCTCATGCTGATGACATAGACATCATGGGACGATCAGTAAAGGAAGTAACTGATACCTTTAGGAAGGTCGAAGCAGAATCTGCGAAAGTGGGTCTGGCGGTAAACGGCGAAAAGACCAAATTGATGGTGTCGACGCGCAAAGCGTCCATAGAGCTCGGACCAACTGTGGAAGTTGGTACCTACAATTTTGAGGTAGTTAAAAACTTCGTCTACATCGGCACTGCCATAAACACAACAAACAACATCAGTTGTGAAATAAAAAGAAGAATTGTATTGGCCAACAGATGCTACTACTCGTCAAACAAAAATAACACTATACAAAACGCTGATACTACCCGTGCTAATGTATGGCTCCGAAGCATGGGTAATTGCGCAAGCAGATAAGGCAGTGCTTGGTGTGCTTGAGAGGAAAAATTTTCGAGAGATCTATGGGCCGATTTGCGTTGACGCTGAATATCGACGTCGTATGAACCACGAGCTATATAAGCTATACAAAGACATGAATATAGTTAAACGTATCGAGATGCAACGATTGCGTTGGCTAGGCCATATCATGAGAATGAGCGATGATGAACCCGCTAAAAAGGCGTATGAATACATGCCACATGGCGGTGCACGCAGAATCGGCAGGCCTAAGCTTCGATGGAGCATACAAATGGATGAAGAAATGAAAAGGCGCGGTATTCCAAAAAGTCACGCGAAAAACAGAGAGGAAAGTAGATCTTTTCTTAGTTCGGTCTTTGGAACAAATGTTCTGTAATGGCCAACTAAGTAAGTAAGTAAGTTGATCGCGACTTTTATAAAAATTAAGTTGAACTTGAATTTTTTATAAAAATGATCTCGAATTTTTGCCAGATTTACTCTATCTCTTCTAGTTTCGGAGATATCGCGACTTTTATAAAAATGATCTCGAATTTTTGTCAGATTTGCCCTATCTCTTCTAGTTTCGGAGATATCGCGACTTTTATAAAAATTAAGTTGAACTTGAATTTTTTATAAAAATGATCAAGAATTTTTGCCAGATTTGCTCTATCTCTTCTAGTTTCGGAGATATCGCGACTATTATAAAAATGATCTCGAATTTTTGCCAGATTTGCTCTATCTCTTCTAGTTTCGGAGATATCGCGACTATTATAAAAATGATCTCAAATTTTTGCCAGATTTGCTCTATCTCTTCTAGTTTCGGAGATATCGCGACTTTTATAAAAATTAAGTTGAACTTGAATTTTTTATAAAAATGATCTCGAATTTTTGTCAGATTTGCTCTATCTCTTCTAGTTTCGGAGATATCGCGACTTTTATAAAACTGATCTCGAATTTTTGCCAGATTTGCTCTATCTCTTCTAGTTTCGGAGATATCGCGACTTTTATAAAACTGATCTCGAATTTTTGCCAGATTTGCTCTATCTCTTCTAGTTTCGGAGATATCGCGACTTTTATAAAAATGATCTTGAATTTTTGCCAGATTTGCTCTATCTCTTCTAGTTTCGGAGATATCGCGACTTTTATAAAAATTAAGTTCAACTTGAATTTTTTATAAAAATGATCTCGAGTTTTTGCCAGATTTGCTCTATCTCTTCTAGTTTCGGATTTTTGTCAGATTTGCGCTATATCTTCTAGTTTCGGAGATATAGCGACTTTTATAAAAATTAAGTTGAACTTGAATTTTTTATAAAAATGATCTCGAATTTTTGCCAGATTTTCTCTATCTCTCTAGTTTCGGAGATATCGCGACTTTTATAAAAATTAAGTTGAACTTGAATTTTTTATAAAAATGATCTCGAATTTTTTTCAGATTTGCTCTATCTCTTCTAGTTTCGGAGATATCGCGACTTTTATAAAACTGATCTCGAATTTTTGCCAGATTTGCTCTATCTCTTCTAGTTTCGGAGATATCGCGACTTTTATAAAACTGATCTCGAATTTTTGCCAGATTTGCTCTATCTCTTCTAGTTTCGGAGATATCGCGACTTTTATAAAAATGATCTTGAATTTTTGCCAGAATTGCTCTATCTCTTCTAGTTTCGGAGATATCGCGACTTTTATAAAAATTAAGTTCAACTTGAATTTTTTATAAAAATGATCTCGAGTTTTTGCCAGATTTGCTCTATCTCTTCTAGTTTCGGATTTTTGTCAGATTTGCGCTATATCTTCTAGTTTCGGAGATATCGCGACTTTTATAAAAATTAAGTTGAACTTGAATTTTTTATAAAAATGATCTCGAATTTTTGCCAGATTTTCTCTATCTCTCTAGTTTCGGAGATATCGCGACTTTTATAAAAATTAAGTTGAACTTGAATTTTTTATAAAAATTATCTCGAATTTTTGCCAGATTTGCTCTATCTCTTCTAGTTTCGGAGATATCGCGACTTTTATAAAGATTAAGTTCAACTTGAATTTTTTATAAAAATGATCTCGAATTTTTGCCAGATTTGCTCTATCTCTTCTAGTTTCGGAGATATCGCGACTTTTATAAAAATTAAGTTCAACTTGAATTTTTTATAAAAATGATCTCGAATTTTTGCTAGATTTGCTCTATCTCTCTAGTTTCGGAGATATCGCGACTTTTATAAAGATTAAGTTCAACTTGAATCTATATATATAAAATTGAAATTTGTTTGTACGTTTGTTTGTTTGTTTGTTTGTTTGTGCCTTATAGACTCGAAAACCGCTGAACAGATCTTACTGAAATGTTTAGGGTACATTGCTACATGGCCTGGAATGAAAATAGGCTATATCATTTTTTGAAATTTCGCGTTGATCTGGAGATATAGCATCAAAACCGGAGGTACCTCCAAAAAATTTAGATTTTGTATGCAAATATCTTTAGAAGTATTACAGATACAATCTCCAAATTTTGTATGTGTGACGGAATTTGATGTAGAAATAAATTTACCAAATTATATTCAAATCGGTTTAGATTTGGATATAGCTCCCATATACATATATTTTCGGCCGATTTCCTTATTTTATGTACCAAACATGCTATTTATGTCCAATTTCGATGAAATTTGGAACGTATGACGGAACTTGGTCTGGAAATAAACGTGCCAATTTATATAAAAATCGGTTCAGATTTGGATATAGCTCCCATACACATATATTTTCGGCCGACTTCCTTATTTTATGCACTAAATACGCTATATATGTCCAATTACGCTGAAATTTTGAGTTTCTCACGGAATTTGTTCTAGAAATAAATGTGCCAGATTATATTGAGATTGATTCAGATTTGGATATAGCTCCCATACACATATATTTTCGGCCGATTTCCTTATTTTATGCGCCAAACACGCTATACATGTCCAATTTCGCTGAAATTTGGAGGGTCTGACGGAATTTGTTCTAGAAATAAACGTGCTAAATTATAAAGATATCGGTTCAGATTTGAATATAGCTCCCCTATATATTTTCGCCGATTTCCTGTATTTTATGCACCAGCACGCTATATATGTCCAATTTCGCTGAAATTTGAAATGTGTAACGGAATTTGGTCTAGGCATAAATGTGCCGAATTATATCGAAAACGGTTCAGATTTGGATATAGCTCCCATATATATTTTCGGCCGATTTTCCGCATTTGATGCACCAAACACGCTATATACGTCCAATTTCGCTGAAATTTGGAATGTGTAACGGAATTTGGTCTAGGCTAGGCACGCTGTATATGTTCAATTTCGCTGAAATTTGGAGGGTCTGACGGAATTTGTTCCAGAAATAAATGTGCTAACTTATATAGAGATCGGTTCAGATTTGAATATAGCTCCCATATATATTTTCGGCCCATTTTCTGTAGTTTATGCACTAAGCACGCTGTATGTGTCCAATTTCGCTGAAATTTGAAATATGTAACGGAATTTGGTCTAGGCATAAATGTGCCGAAATATATCGAAATCGGTTCAGATTTGGATATAGCTCCTGTATATATTTTCGGCCGATTTCCTGTATTTTATAAACCAATTTCATTTATGTCCAATTTCTGTGAAATTTGGAATGCGTAACGGGATTTGGTCTAGACATAAATGTGCCAAATCATATCGAAATCGGTTCAGATTTGGATATTGCTCCTATCTATATTTTAGGCCGATTTTCTGTATTTGATGCTCTAAACACGCTATATGTGTCCAATGTCGCTGAAATTTGGGATGTCTGACGGAATTTGTTCTAAATATAAATGTGCCAAATTCTATCGAGACCGGTTCAGACTTGGCAACACTACATATGACCAATTTCACTGTAATTTGGAAAGCGTGACGCAATTCGTTCTAGAATTCTAATCGGTTCAGATTAGAATATAGCTCCCATATATATTTTCGGCTGATTTTCCGTATTTTATGCACAAAATGTCATGTAAGACGGGATTTGGTCTAAAAATAAATATGACAAATTATATCGAGAGCGGTTCATATAGGAATATAGCTACCCATATATATTTTCGGTCGATTTAATGTTTTTGTTACGTATGTTCAATTTCAATGTAATTTTGAAGACTTAGCAGTCAGTAAAAGTCATCATTATTTACAGAAGTACTTATAGTTGGGAAGGAATTGACCAAGGCTGTTAAGTATCATATCTTTGAGAGACTTCTTAAGATTTATGTTTTATTATGATATATCTAAATCATTAGGAATACTTATAGGCGGAAAGGCTTTCGAAGGAGTGTTACCTCCTGAAACTTAAAAAAATACCATAGTAGCTCCATAACAATCCTGAATAGGTATATAACTCCTTCATATCTCCTATATTTATTCGTTAAAATATTAAAAACCTTAATATAATTATGGCATTCCATTATATTTTATCGTAGACGGGGCAGCAAAGCGCGCCGGGTTCAGCTAGTTTTTTATAAAAATGATCTCGAATTTTTGCCAGATTTGCTCTATCTCTCTAGTTTCGGAGATATCGCGACTTTTATAAAAATGATTTCGAATTTTTGCCAGATTTGCTCTATCTCTTCTAGTTTCGGAGATATCGCGACTTTTATAAAAATTAAGTTGAACTTGAATTTTTTATAAAACTGATCTCGAGTTTTTGCCAGATTTGCTCTATCTCTTCTAGTTTCGGAGATATCGCGACTTTTATAAAAATTAAGTTGAACTTGAATTTTTTATAAAAATGATCTCGAATTTTTGCCAGATTTGCTCTATCTCTTCTAGTTTCGGAGATATCGCGACTTTTATAAAAATTAAGTTGAACTTGAATTTTTTATAAAAATGATCTCGAGTTTTTGCCAGATTTGCTCTATCTCTTCTAGTTTCGGAGATATCGCGACTTTTATAAAAATGATCTCGAATTTTTTACCAGATTTGCTATCTCTTCTAGTTTCGGAGTATTGAAGTTATTGTATTTGTATGTTACCCCTTCCAACACACAACACAAGAAATGCAACAACAGAAGATGATCGCACACACAAAATGTGCACACAAACATGTAAATACCCCCTAGCATAAGTTCTCAACATTAGCAAGTAAGATGTAAATATTGTAATTCATCATCACTCTAAATAAAGCTGTCAACGAGTAAAGAAGTACTGTGCGTGTTTCATTTATTTCGGCAACCAACAGAAAACATCAAAATCTACAACAGGTTATGGGCCCAGATAAACTCTGCAATAAAAAGTGAATTGAATGCCCAAGTGAATAAAAGTGCCCAGAGACATTAGTGGAAAAATAGTGTTTTAAAGAAAAACATTTTATTAAACGAAAAACTGTGTGTCAGTTAAATTGTTACTATCGTGTGTCGATAAATAAAAGAAACAAAATGTCTTCATCAATGTTTAACATTGAAAAGTTGTCGGAGGACAACTATGAATCTTGGCACCTCCAAATGAAGTCCGTCCTGATTCACCAAGATCTGTGGGAGGTTGTCAGCGATGATGTGGCTGCCGAAAAAAGGGATGCTGTGTGGAAAAAGAAGGATGAAAAGGCAATGGCAACAATAATTCTGTGTATATCCCCTGTACAGTTGTCATACATAAAGAGCAGTAAGACGGCGAAAGAGGCATGGAATTGTTTGAGCGACATTCATCGACCAAAAGGGCCAATTCGTAAGGTTTCACTATTCAAGCAACTGCTGAATATGCGAATGGAGGAAACCGACGGCATACAGGAGTACCTGTGCCAGTTCACGTCTGTCGTGGACAAGTTGGCAGAGGCAGGTATCGAGCTAGGTGAGGACTTACTGGTCATCATGATCCCCGCCAGCCTGCCGAAGTCGTTTGAAAATTTTGTGGTCGCTCTTGAGTCACGGGATAATTTGCCAAAGTTAAGCGCATTAAAAGCAAAATTATCCGAAGAAAGTGAAAGGAGAAAATCTTCATTGGGCAAAATAGACGACAATTCCACAACGGTGTTTATGACGCAAAATAAGAGGCATCCCAACAACAAGAACACAAAAGACTACAATGCAAGTCAACAGAGACCCAACAACAACAACACAGGTAGCAGGCAAAGGGGATCGCGCACAAACAACAACAACGTAAAGTGCTACAGTTGCGGCGGCAGAGGCCATTACGCTGCAAATTGTAAAAAGGCAGCGAAAAAGGGTGAGCACGCATTTACGATTTTAGCGACGATCGACAACAACAACCTCAATAAGAACACATGGTGCTTTGATAGCGGTTCTTCGTCCCATTTGTGTTGTAACCGTAACTTGTTTACAACTTTTGAGGAGCACCATGAAGAAATCTCCCTTGCTGGCGAACACACAATTCAAGCAAGGGGAAGGGGGACTGTTCATATTAATGAGGGTAACGTTATTCTCAACGACGTGTTGTTTGTGCCTAGCCTGCAGTGCAACTTCATATCCATAGGCAGAGCAGCGGCAAAGAACTCAGTGAAGTTTGGCAAACAAAGTGCGCAAATCATCAACAAAAACAAAATTGTGCTGACAGCGAGGAGAGTTGGAAATCTGTTTTTATTCAACGACCCCCATCAAAAACTATTTTTGGCTGAAGCAACAACAACAAATGCAATGCAGTGGCATTACCGTTACGGTCATCTGAATGTGGACAGCCTGCGACAATTAGCAGAAGAGCAAATGGTTGAAGGTATGAATGTGAAATTTCCAAAAACATTGAATTGTACTGTGTGTATGAAAAGTAAATGTACTGTTAGGTCATTTTCAAATGCAGAGAATAGAGCAAGCGAATTGTTAGAAATTGTGCATACAGACATTTGCGGACCGATTAATGTTTCATCGGTGGGGGGAGCTCGTTACATATTGACATTCATTGATGATAAATCCCGTTATGTGTTTGTTTATTTTTTAAAAGCAAAGAGTGAGGCATTTGATAAGTTTAGGGAGTTTATGACTTTGGCAGAAAAACAAACGGGACACAAATTGAAAGATCTTCGTTCAGATAACGGTACAGAATTTGTGAATTCAAAATTTAAGAATTTTATGAGGGAGCATGGCATCATTCATCAATTAAGAGTGCCTTACACACCACAGCAAAATGGGGTTGCTGAGCGCATGAACAGAACGTTAGTCGAGATGGCACGCGCTATGTTGTTAGCTTCTAATGTTGAAGAATGCTTATGGGCAGAAGCAGTAAATACGGCTGTGTATTTACGCAACAGGTCACCAACAAGAGCAGTAAATGGGAAAACTCCTTTTGAAATGTGGTATCAGCGTAGACCCAAAGTAAATTATTTCAAAGTGTTTGGTTCCTTGGCAATAGCGTTAGACAAAACTCATCATCACAAGTTTAGACCAAAGGGTAAAGAATATGTATTGGTAGGCTACTCTGAAACATCTAAAGGGTATCGTTTGTATGACAAAGCTACGAGAAATGTTATTACAAGTCGAGACGTTTATTTTATTGAAAATATAAACCAGAAAGAAACTGTTAGTTTTGACATACATACATATATCCAAGGAAAGAAAATTCAGATGTTCAGGAAATTGAAATGAAGCCACCAAGTGATGAGAGTTTAAGTGAGTTTGAGTCTGCAGAGGAAGAAGGGACAGAAGAAGCACAAGAGTATGTACCTGATGAGGCATCAGTTGCCAAAAGGGGTCCAGGGAGACCAAAGGTAGTGCGCACAGGACGTCCAGGTAGACCAAAGAAAGAGTACAACACTTTGAATTTAATACAAGCCTCAGAAATAAAAGTACCTGATACAGTACAAGAAGCATTGGCTAGTGAGTATTCTCAGTGGGATGCTATGCAGGAGGAGTATCAAGCCTTGATAGATAATAGGACATGGGAATTAACAGATTTACCTGTAGGTCAGAAAACTGTTGGATGTAAATGGGTATTTGCACTTAAAAGAAATAAAGACGGACAAATTGAAACGTTTAAAGCTAGGCTAGTGGCAAAGGGTTATGCTCAGGAGTATGGTGTTAATTACACAGAAACGTTCTCTCCTGTAGTTCGTTATGAAACTATTAGAATGTTGATTGCCTTAGCAGCACAGTATGAGTTGCATTTACATCAGATGGATGTATCAACTGCATACCTAAATAGTGATTTGTCCGATGATGTATTTATGTCCCAGCCTCCATGTTTTGTAGACAAAGAAAATCCAAAGAAAGTCCTCAAATTAAAGAAAGCATTATATGGACTAAAACAGTCAGGTCGTCGCTGGAATAAGACATTAGATAGTATCTTATTAGAAATTGGATTTGAGGCATGCAAAAGTGAACCATGTCTGTATGTCAGACGAAATGGGAAGAATATCAGTTTGATAGCTGTGTATGTAGACGATTTGCTTATTGCTACATCAGATTTAAATGATATGATCAGAATAAAAAAAGGACATTGCAAAAAGAGTAAAAGTAGTGGACAAAGGACAAGCTAAGAAATTCCTAAGCATAGAAATTGAGAGAGTAGGTCTCACAGGAGAAATAAGTATCCATCAGAAAAGTTACATTGAAGAACTATGAGAAGAATACGGGATGATGGAGTGCAGATCTGTCTCTACCCCCTTGGAAGTGAATTACCAAGTAGGCTGTGAGAACAAAGACTGTAAGAGGGTTAATTCAACAGTATACCAATCATTAATAGGATCATTAATGCATTCGGCTATATGTACTAGGCCAGATATTTTACACTCTGTGTGTAAATTATCACAGAAGAACTCTGATCCTCATAATGAACATTTAACAGCAGCAAAACGAATTCTTAAGTATTTAAATAAGACTAGGGATCTTAAGATCAAATTCAGTAAGTCTGAAGAACCATTGAAATGTTTTGTTGATGCTGATTGGGGAGGAGATTCTACTAACAGACGTTCGTATACAGGGTATACATTTATGTTAGCCGGGGGAACATTTTCTTGGGAATCTAAGAAACAGGACACAATAGCATTGAGTAGTACAGAGGCTGAATATATGGCTCTTTCTTCTGCATGTAAGGAAGCTGTGTATTTGAGAAGATTACTTCATGAAATTGGGTTGTATTGTCCAGAGAGAATAGAAATTAACGGTGACAATTTAGGAGCAATACAGTTGGTGAAGAACCCGGTTTATCATAACAGGACTAAACATATTGATATTCGTTATCATCATATAAGAGACGTGTTTGAAAATGGCTTAATTGAATTGAAATATTGTCCAAGTAATGAAAATGTAGCAGATGTCCTTACGAAAAATTTAAGTAAAGTTAATCATGTGAAATGTGTAAGTTATTTAGGCTTACAATAGATTAAGAACAAAATGAATTCAAAATGTTTTGTAATGTGTTTACTATGTGTTAGTATGTAAGCTAAATAAAGAATTTTTAAGTTTTATTTTATGTGTATGTGTGTTGAGGAGGAGTATTGAAGTTATTGAATTTGTATGTTACCCCTTCCAACACACAACACAAGAAATGCAACAACAGAAGATGATCGCACACACAAAATGTGCACACAAACATGTAAATACCCCCTAGCATAAGTTCTCAACATTAGCAAGTAAGATGTAAATATTGTAATTCATCATCACTCTAAATAAAGCTGTCAACGAGTAAAGAAGTACTGTGCGTGTTTCATTTATTTCGGCAACCAACAGAAAACATCAAAATCTACAACACGGAGATATCGCGACTTTTATAAAAATTAAGTTGAACTTGAATTTTTTATAAAAATGATCTCGAATTTTTGCCAGATTTGCTCTATCTCTTCTAGTTTCGGAGATATCGCGACTTTTATAAAAATTAAGTTTTACTTGAATTTTTTATAAAAATGATCTCGAACTTTTGCCAGATTTGCTCTATCTAGTTTCGGAGATATCGCGACTTTTATAAAAATGATCTCGAATTTTTGCCAGATTTGCTCTATCTCTTCTAATTTCGGAGATATCGCGACTTTTATAAAAATTAAGTTGAACTTGAATTTTTTATAAAAAATATCTCGAACTTTTGCCAGATTTGCTCTATCTCTTCTAGTTTCGGAGATATCGCGACTTTTATAAAATTAAGTTGAACTTGAATAAAAATGATCTCGAATTTTTGCCAGATTTGCTCTATCTCTTCTAGTTTCGGAGATATCGCGACTTTTATAAAAATGATCTCGAATTTTTGCCAGATTTGCTCTATCTCTTCTAATTTCGGAGATATCGCGACTTTTATAAAAATTAAGTTGAACTTGAATTTTTTATAAAACTGATCTCGAGTTTTTGCCAGATTTGCTCTATCTCTTCTAGTTTCGGAGATATCGCGACTTTTATAAAAATGATCTCGAATTTTTACCAGATTTGCTCTATCTCTTCTAGTTTCGGAGATATCGCGACTTTTATAAAAATTAAGTTGAACTTGAATTTTTTATAAAAATGATCTTGAACTTTTGCCAGATTTGCTCTATCTAGTTTCGGAGATATCGCGACTTTTATAAAAATGATCTCGAATTTTTGCCAGATTTGCTCTATCTCTTCTAATTTCGGAGATATCGCGACTTTTATAAAAATTAAGTTGAACTTGAATCTATATATATAAAAATGGTGTAAAAATGTATAGTAATTCATAAAATGAGAACGGCTAGGCCGATTTCTGTAAAATTTTTTGTCAGTTATTCGCATTTTCGAGGAGAAGGTCTTTGCGGTAGAAAATTATGGAAAATCCCTCTGGAAACGTCGGAAAATTGGAAAAATCGAAAATTGAGTTTTTGTATGAAATTTTATTCCTTAATAGCGAGACGAAGTTGGCCGGGTCCGCTAGTTTTTTATAAAAATGATCTTGAACTTTTGCCAGATTTGCTCTATCTAGTTTCGGAGATATCGCGACTTTTATAAAAATGATCTCGAATTTTTGCCAGATTTGCTCTATCTCTTCTAATTTCGGAGATATCGCGACTTTTATAAAAATTAAGTTGAACTTGAATTTTTTATAAAACTGATCTCGAGTTTTTGCCAGATTTGCTCTATCTCTTCTAGTTTCGGAGATATCGCGACTTTTATAAAAATGATCTCGAATTTTTACCAGATTTGCTCTATCTCTTCTAGTTTCGGAGATATCGCGACTTTTATAAAAATTAAGTTGAACTTGAATTTTTTATAAAAATGATCTTGAACTTTTGCCAGATTTGCTCTATCTAGTTTCGGAGATATCGCGACTTTTATAAAAATGATCTCGAATTTTTGCCAGATTTGCTCTATCTCTTCTAATTTCGGAGATATCGCGACTTTTATAAAAATTAAGTTGAACTTGAATCTATATATATAAAAATGGTGTAAAAATGTATAGTAATTCATAAAATGAGAACGGCTAGGCCGATTTCTGTAAAATTTTTTGTCAGTTATTCGCATTTTCGAGGAGAAGGTCTTTGCGGTAGAAAATTATGGAAAATCCCTCTGGAAACGTCGGAAAATTGGAAAAATCGAAAATTGAGTTTTTGTATGAAATTTTATTCCTTAATAGCGAGACGAAGTTGGCCGGGTCCGCTAGTTTTTTATAAAAATGATCTCGAATTTTTGCCAGATTTGCTCTATCTCTTCTAATTTCGGAGATATCGCGACTTTTATAAAATTAAGTTGAACTTGAATAAAAATGATCTCGAATTTTTGCCAGATTTGCTCTATCTCTTCTAGTTTCGGAGATATCGCGACTTTTATAAAAATGATCTCGAATTTTTACCAGATTTGCTCTATCTCTTCTAGTTTCGGAGATATCGCGACTTTTATAAAAATTAAGTTTTACTTGAATTTTTTATAAAAATGATCTCGAACTTTTGCCAGATTTGCTCTATCTAGTTTCGGAGATATCGCGACTTTTATAAAAATGATCTCGAATTTTTGCCAGATTTGCTCTATCTCTTCTAATTTCGGAGATATCGCGACTTTTATAAAAATTAAGTTGAACTTGAATTTTTTATAAAAAATATCTCGAACTTTTGCCAGATTTGCTCTATCTCTTCTAGTTTCGGAGATATCGCGACTTTTATAAAATTAAGTTGAACTTGAATAAAAATGATCTCGAATTTTTGCCAGATTTGCTCTATCTCTTCTAGTTTCGGAGATATCGCGACTTTTATAAAAATGATCTCGAATTTTTACCAGATTTGCTCTATCTCTTCTAGTTTCGGAGATATCGCGACTTTTATAAAAATTAAGTTGAACTTGAATTTTTTATAAAAATTATCTCGAACTTTGCCAGATTTGCTCTATCTCTTCTAGTTTCGGAGATATCGCGACTTTTATAAAAATGATCTCGAATTTTTACCAGATTTGCTCTATCTCTTCTAGTTTCGGAGATATCGCGACTTTTATAAAAATTAAGTTGAACTTGAATCTATATATATAAAAATGGTGTAAAAATGTATAGTAATTCATAAAATGAGAACGGCTAGGCCGATTTCTGTAAAATTTTTTGTCAGTTATTCGCATTTTCGAGGAGAAGGTCTTTGCGGTAGAAAATTATGGAAAATCCCTCTGGAAACGTCGGAAAATTGGAAAAATCGAAAATTGAGTTTTTGTATGAAATTTTATTCCTTAATAGCGAGACGAAGTTGGCCGGGTCCGCTAGTTTTTTATAAAAATGATCTTGAACTTTTGCCAGATTTGCTCTATCTAGTTTCGGAGATATCGCGACTTTTATAAAAATGATCTCGAATTTTTGCCAAATTTGCTCTATCTCTTCTAATTTCGGAGATATCGCGACTTTTATAAAAATTAAGTTGAACTTGAATAAAAATGATCTCGAATTTTTGCCAGATTTGCTCTATCTCTTCTAGTTTCGGAGATATCGCGACTTTTATAAAAATGATCTCGAATTTTTACCAGATTTTCTCTATCTCTTCTAGTTTCGGAGATATCGCGACTTTTATAAAAATTAAGTTGAACTTGAATTTTTTATAAAAATGATCTTGAACTTTTGCCAGATTTGCTCTATCTAGTTTCGGAGATATCGCGACTTTTATAAAAATGATCCCGAATTTTTGCCAGATTTGCTCTATCTCTTCTAATTTCGGAGATATCGCGACTTTTATAAAAATTAAGTTGAACTTGAATTTTTTATAAAAATTATCTCGAACTTTTGCCAGATTTGCTCTATCTCTTCTAGTTTCGGAGATATCGCGACTTTTATAAAAATGATCTCGAATTTTTGCCAGATTTGCTCTATCTCTTCTAATTTCGGAGATATCGCGACTTTTATAAAAATTAAGTTGAACTTGAATTTTTTATAAAAATTATCTCGAACTTTTGCCAGATTTGCTCTATCTCTTCTAGTTTCGGAGATATCGCGACTTTTATAAAAATGATCTCGAATTTTTGCCAGATTTGCTCTATCTCTTCTAGTTTCGGAGATATCGCGACATTTATAAAAATGATCTCGAGTTTTTGCCAGATTTGCTCTATCTCTTCTAGTTTCGGAGATATCGCGACTTTTATAAAAATGATCTCGAACTTTTGCCAGATTTGCTCTATCTCTTCTAGTTTCGGAGATATCGCGACTTTTATAAAAATTATCTCGAATTTTTGCCAGATTTGCTCTATCTCTTCTAGTTTCGGAGATATCGCGACTTTTATAAAGATTAAGTTCAACTTGAATTTTTTATAAAAATGATCTCGAATTTTGCCAGATTTGCTCTATATCTTCTAGTTTCGGAGATATCGCAACTTTTATAAAGATTAAGTTCAACTTGAATTTTTTATAAAAATGATCTCGAATTTTGCCAGATTTGCTCTATCTCTTCTAGTTTCGGAGATATCGCGACTTTTATAAAAATGATCTCGAATTTTTGCCAGATTTGCTCTATCTCTTCTAGCTTCGGAGATATCGCGACTTTTATAAAAATTAAGTTGAACTTGAATTTTTTATAAAAATGATCTCGAATTTTTGCCAGATTTGCTCTATCTCTTCTAGTTTCGGAGATATCGCGACTTTTATAAAAATTAAGTTGAACTTGAATTTTTTATAAAAATGATCTCGAATTTTTGCCAGATTTGCTCTATCTAGTTTCGGAGATATCGCGACTTTTATAAAAATGATTTCGAATTTTTGCCAGATTTGCTCTACTCTTCTAGTTTCGGATATATCGCGACTTTTATAAAACTTAAGTTGAACTTGAATTTTTTATAAAAATGATCTCGAATTTTTGCCAGATTTGCTCTATCTAGTTTCGGAGATATCGCGACTTTTATAAAAATGATCTCGAATTTTTGCCAGATTTGCTCTATCTCTTCTAGTTTCGGAAATATCGCGACTTTTATAAAAATTAAGTTGAACTTGAATTTTTTATAAAAATGATCTCGAATTTTTGCCAGATTTGCTCTATCTCTTCTAGTTTCGGAGATATCGCGACTTTTATAAAAATGATCTCGAATTTTTGCCAGATTTCCGCTATCTCTTCTAGTTTCGGAGATATCGCGACTTTTATAAAAATGATCTCGAATTTTTGCCAGATTTCCGCTATCTCTTCTAGTTTCGGAGATATCGCGACTATTATAAAAATTATCTCGAATTTTTGCCAGATTTCCGCTATCTCTTCTAGTTTCCGAGATATCGCGACTCTTATAAAAATGATTTCGAATTTTTGCACAGATTTGCTCTATCTCTTCTAGTTTCGGAGATATCGCGACTATTATAAAAATGATCTCGAACTTTTGCCAGATTTGCGCTATCTCTTCTAGTTTCGGAGATATCGCGCCTTTTATAAAGATTAAGTTGAACTTGAATTTTTTATAAAAATGATCACGAATTTTTGCCAGATTTGCTCTACCTCTTCTAGTTTCGGAGATATCGCGACTTTTATAAAAATTAAGTTGAACTTGAATTTTTCATAAAAATGATCTCGAATTTTTGCCAGATTTGCTCTATCTCTTCTAGTTTCGGAGATATCGCGCCTTTTATAAAGATTAAGTTGAACTTGAATTTTTTATAAAAATGATCACGAATTTTTGCCAGATTTGCTCTACCTCTTCTAGTTTCGGAGATATCGCGACTTTTATAAAAATTAAGTTGAACTTGAATTTTTTATAAAAATGATCTCGAATTTTGCCAGATTTGCTCTATCTCTTCTAGTTTCGGAGATATCGCGACTTTTATAAAGATTAAGTTGAACTTGAATTTTTTATAAAAATGATCTCGAATTTTTGCCAGATTTGCTCTATCTAGTTTCGGAGATATCACGACTTTTATACAAAATGATCTCGAATTTTTGCCAGATTTGCTCTATCTCTTCTAGTTTCGGAGATATCGCGACTTTTATAAAAATTAAGTTGAACTTGAATTTTTTATAGAAATGATCTCGAATTTTTGCCAGATTTGCTCTATCTCTTCCAGTTTCGGAGATATCGCGACGTTTATAAAAATGATCTCGAATTTTTGCCAGATTTGCTCTATCTCTTCTAGTTTCGGAGATTTCGCGACTTTTATAAAAATGATCTCGAATTTTTGCCAGATTTCCGCTATCTCTTCTAGTTTCGGAGATATCGCGACTTTTATAAAAATGATCTCGAATTTTTGCCAGATTTCCGCTATCTCTTCTAGTTTCGGAGATATCGCGACTATTATAAAAATTATCTCGAATTTTTGCCAGATTTCCGCTATCTCTTCTAGTTTCCGAGATATCGCGACTCTTATAAAAATGATCTCGAATTTTTGCACAGATTTGCTCTATCTCTTCTAGTTTCGGAGATATCGCGACTATTATAAAAATGATCTCGAACTTTTGCCAGATTTGCGCTATCTCTTCTAGTTTCGGAGATATCGCGACTATTATAAAAATTATCTCGAATTTTTGCCAGATTTGCTCTATCTCTTCTAGTTTCGGAGATATCGCGCCTTTTATAAAGATTAAGTTGAACTTGAATTTTTTATAAAAATGATCTCGAATTTTTGCCAGATTTGCTCTATCTAGTTTCGGAGATATCACGACTTTTATACAAAATGATCTCGAATTTTTGCCAGATTTGCTCTATCTCTTCTAGTTTCGGAGATATCGCGACTTTTATAAAAATTAAGTTGAACTTGAATTTTTTATAGAAATGATCTCGAATTTTTGCCAGATTTGCTCTATCTCTTCCAGTTTCGGAGATATCGCGACTTTTATAAAAATGATCTCGAATTTTTGCCAGATTTGCTCTATCTCTTCTAGTTTCGGAGATTTCGCGACTTTTATAAAAATGATCTCGAATTTTTGCCAGATTTGCTCTATCTCTTCTAGTTTCGGAGATTTCGCGACTTTTATAAAAATTATCTCGAATTTTTGCCAGATTTGCTCTATCTCTTCTAGTTTAGGAGATATCGCGACTTTTATAAAAATGATCTCGAATTTTTGCCAGATTTGCTCTATTCCTTCTAGTTTCGGAGATATCGCGACTTTTATAAAACTGATCTCGAATTTTTGCCAGAATTGCTCTATTTTTTCTAATTTCGGAGATATCGCGACTTTTATAAAAATTAAGTTGAACTTGAATTTATTATAGAAATGATCTCGAATTTTTGCCAGATTTGCTCTATCTCTTCTAGTTTCGGAGATATCGTGACTATTATAAAAATGATCTCGAATTTTTGGCAGATTTGTTCTATCTCTTCTAGTTTCGGAGATATCGCGACTTTTATAAAAATGATCTCGAATTTTTGCCAGATTTGCTCTATCTCTTCTAGTTTCGGAGATATCGCGACTTTTATAAAAATGATCTCGAATTTTTGCCAGATTTGCTCTATCTCTTCTAGATTCGGAGATATCGTGACTATTATAAAAATTATCTCGAATTTTTGGCAGATTTGTTCTATCTCTTCTAGTTTCGGAGATATCGCGACTTTTATAAAAATGGTCTCGAATTTTTGCCAGATTTGCTCTATCTCTTCTAGTTTTGGAGACATCGCGACTTTTATAAAGATGATTTCGAATTTTTGCCAGATTTGCTCTATCTCTTCTAGATTCGGAGATATCGTGACTATTATAAAAATTATCTCGAATTTTTGGCAGATTTGTTCTATCTCTTCTAGTTTCGGAGATATCGCGACTTTTATAAAAATGATCTCGAATTTTTGCCAGATTTGCTCTATCTCTTCTAGTTTCGGAGATATCGCGACTTTTATAAAAATGATTTCGAATTTTTGCCAGATTTGCTCTATCTCTTCTAGTTTCGGAGATATAGCGACTTTTATAAAAATTAAGTTGAACTTGAATTTTTTATAAAAATGATCTCGAATTTTTGCCAGATTTGCTCTAATTCTTCTAGTTTCGGAGATATCGCTACTTTTATAAAAATGATCTCGAATTTTTGCCAGATTTGCTCTATCTCTTCTAGTTTCGGAGATATCGCGACTTTTATAAAAATGATTTCGAATTTTTGCCAGATTTGCTCTATATCTTCTAGTTTCGGAGATATAGCGACTTTTATAAAAATTAAGTTGAACTTGAATTTTTTATAAAAATGATCTCGAATTTTTGCCAGATTTGCTCTAATTCTTCTAGTTTCGGAGATATCGCGACTTTTATAAAAATGATTTCGAATTTTTGCCAGATTTGCTCTATCTCTTCTAGTTTCGGAGATATCGCGATTTTTATAAAAATGATCTCGAATTTTTGCCAGATTTGCTCTATCTCTTCTAGTTTCGGAGATATCGCGACTTTTATAAAAATGATCTCGAATTTTTGCCGGATTTGCTCTATCTCTTCTAGTTTCGGAGATATCGCGACTTTTATAAAAATGATTTCGAATTTTTGCCAGATTTGCTCTATATCTTCTAGTTTCGGAGATATAGCGACTTTTATAAAAATTAAGTTGAACTTGAATTTTGCCAGATTTGCTCTAATTCTTCTAGTTTCGGAGATATCGCGACTTTTATAAAAAATGATTTCGAATTTTGCCAGATTTGCTCTATCTCTTCTAGTTTCGGAGATATCGCGATTTTTATAAAAATGATCTCGAATTTTTGCCGGATTTGCTCTATCTCTTCTAGTTTCGGAGATATCGCGACTATTATAAGAATGATCTCGAATTTTTGCCAGATTTGCGCTATCTCTTCTAGTTTCGGAGATATCGCGACTATTATAAAAATTATCTCGAATTTTTGCCAGATTTCCGCTATCTCTTCTAGTTTCGGAGATATCGCGACTTTTATAAAAATGATCTCGAATTTTTGCCAGATTTCCGCTATCTCTTCTAGTTTCGGAGATATCGCGACTATTATAAAAATTATCTCGAATTTTTGCCAGATTTCCGCTATCTCTTCTAGTTTCCGAGATATCGCGACTCTTATAAAAATGATCTCGAATTTTTGCACAGATTTGCTCTATCTCTTCTAGTTTCGGAGATATCGCGACTATTATAAAAATGATCTCGAACTTTTGCCAGATTTGCGCTATCTCTTCTAGTTTCGGAGATATCGCGACTATTATAAAAATTATCTCGAATTTTTGCCAGATTTCCGCTATCTCTTCTAGTTTCCGAGATATCGCGACTCTTATAAAAATGATCTCGAATTTTTGCACAGATTTGCTCTATCTCTTCTAGTTTCGGAGATATCGCGCCTTTTATAAAAATGATCTCGAATTTTTGCCAGATTTGCTCTATCTCTTCTAGTTTCGAAGATATCGCGACTTTTATAAAAATGATCTCGAATTTTTGCCAGATTTGCTCTATCTCTTCTAGTTTCGGAGATATCGCGACTTTTATAAAAATGATCTCGAATTTTTGCCAGATTTGCTCTACCTCTTCTAGTTTCGGAAATATCGCGACTTTTATAAAGATTAAGTTGAACTTGAATTTTTATAAAAATGATCACGAATTTTTGCCAGATTTGCTCTACCTCTTCTAGTTTCGGAGATATCGCGACTTTTATAAAAATTAAGTTGAACTTGAATTTTTCATAAAAATGATCTCGAATTTTTGCCAGATTTGCTCTACCTCTTCTAGTTTCGGAGATATCGCGACTTTTATAAAAATTAAGTTGAACTTGAATTTTTTATAAAAATGATCTCGAATTTTTGCCAGATTTGCTCTATCTAGTTTCGGAGATATCACGACTTTTATAAAGATTAAGTTGAACTTGAATTTTTTATAAAAATGATCTCGAATTTTTGCCAGATTTGCTCTATCTAGTTTCGGAGATATCACGACTTTTATACAAAATGATCTCGAATTTTTGCCAGATTTGCTCTATCTCTTCTAGTTTCGGAGATATCGCGACTTTTATAAAAATTAAGTTGAACTTGAATTTTTTATAGAAATGATCTCGAATTTTTGCCAGATTTGCTCTATCTCTTCCAGTTTCGGAGATATCGCGACGTTTATAAAAATGATCTCGAATTTTTGCCAGATTTGCTCTATCTCTTCTAGTTTCGGAGATTTCGCGACTTTTATAAAAATTATCTCGAATTTTTGCCAGATTTGCTCTATCTCTTCTAGTTTAGAAGATATCGCGACTTTTATAAAAATGATCTCGAATTTTTGCCAGATTTGCTCTATTCCTTCTAGTTTCGGAGATATCGCGACTTTTATAAAACTGATCTCGAATTTTTGCCAGAATTGCTCTATTTTTTCTAATTTCGGAGATATCGCGACTTTTATAAAAATTAAGTTGAACTTGAATTTTTTTATAGAAATGATCTCGAATTTTTGCCAGATTTGCTCTATCTCTTCTAGTTTCGGAGATATCGTGACTATTATAAAAATGATCTCGAATTTTTGGCAGATTTGTTCTATCTCTTCTAGTTTCGGAGATATCGCGACTTTTATAAAAATGATCTCGAATTTTTGCCAGATTTGCTCTATCTCTTCTAGTTTCGGAGATATCGCGACTTTTATAAAAATGATCTCGAATTTTTGCCAGATTTGCTCTATCTCTTCTAGATTCGGAGATATCGTGACTATTATAAAAATTATCTCGAATTTTTGGCAGATTTGTTCTATCTCTTCTAGTTTCGGAGATATCGCGACTTTTATAAAAATGATCTCGAATTTTTGCCAGATTTGCTCTATCTCTTCTAGTTTCGGAGATATCGCGACTTTTATAAAAATGATTTCGAATTTTTGCCAGATTTGCTCTATCTCTTCTAGTTTCGGAGACATCGCGACTTTTATAAAAATGATTTCGAATTTTTGCCAGATTTGCTCTAATTCTTCTAGTTTCGGAGATATCGCAACTTTTATAAAAATGATTTCGAATTTTTGCCAGATTTGCTCTATCTCTTCTAGTTTCGGTGATATCGCGACTTTTATAAAAATTATGTTGAACTAGAATTTTTTATAAAAATTATCTCGAATTTTTGCCAGATTTGCTCTATCTCTTCTAGTTTCGGAGATATCGCGACTTTTATAAAAATGATCTCGAATTTTTGCCAGATTTGCTCTATCTCTTCTAGTTTCGGTGATATCGCGACTTTTATAAAAATTATGTTGAACTAGAATTTTTTATAAAAATTATCTCGAATTTTTGCCAGATTTGCTCTATCTCTTCTAGTTTCGGAGATATCGCGACTTTTATAAAAATGATCTCGAATTTTTGCCAGATTTGCTCTATCTCTTCTAGTTTCGGAGATATCGCGACTTTTATAAAAATGATTTCGAATTTTTGCCAGATTTGCTCTATCTCTTCTAGTTTCGGAGACATCGCGACTTTTATAAAAATTATCTCGAATTTTTGCCAGATTTGCTCTAATTCTTCTAGTTTCGGAGATATCGCAACTTTTATAAAAATGATTTCGAATTTTTGCCAGATTTGCTCTATCTCTTCTAGTTTCGGTGATATCGCGACTTTTATAAAAATTATGTTGAACTAGAATTTTTTATAAAAATTATCTCGAATTTTTGCCAGATTTGCTCTATCTCTTCTAGTTTCGGAGATATCGCGACTTTTATAAAAATTAAGTTGAACTTGAATTTTTTTTATCTCTTCTAGTTTCGGAGATATCGCGACTTTTATAAAAATTAAGTTGAACTTGAATTTTTTATAAAAATGATCTCGAATTTTTGCCAGATTTGCTCTATCTTTTCTAGTTTTTTTTTAGATTTGCTCAATCTCTTCTAGTTTCGTAGATATCGCGATCATTTTGATGATCTCGAATTTTTGCCAGATTTACTCTATCTCTTCTAGTTTCGGAGATATCGCGACTTTTATAAAAATGATTTCGAATTTTTGCCAGATTTGCTCTGTCTCTTCTAGTTTCGGAGATATCGCGACTTTTATAAAAATGATCTCGAATTTTTGCCAGATTTGCTCTATCTCTTCTAGTTTCGGAGATACCTCGACTTTTATAAAAATGATTTCGAATTTTTGCCAGATTTGCTCTATCTCTTCTAGTTTCGCAGATATCGCGACTTTTATAAAAATGATCTCGAATTTTTGCCAGATTTGCTCTATCTTTTCTAGTTTTCGAGATATCGCGACTTTTATAAAAATGATCTCGAATTTTTGCCAGACTTGCTCTATCTCTTCTAGTTTCGGAGATATCGCGACTTTTATAAAAATGATCTCGAATTTTTGCCAGATTTGCTCTGTCTCTTCTACTTTCGGAGATATCGCTACTTTTATAAAAATGATTTCGAATTTTTGCCAGGTTTGCTCTATCTCTTCTAGTTTCGGAGATATCGCGACTTTTATAAAAATGATTTCGAATTTTTGCCAGATTTGCGCTATCTCTTCTAGTTTCGGAGATATCGCGACTATTATAAAAATTATCTCGAATTTTTGCCAGATTTCCGCTATCTCTTCTAGTTTCGGAGATATCGCGACTTTTATAAAAATGATCTCGAATTTTTGCCAGATTTGCTCTATCTCTTCTAGTTTCGGAGATATCGCGACTTTTATAAAAATGATCTCGAATTTTTGCCGGATTTGCTCTATCTCTTCTAGTTTCGGAGATATCGCGACTTTTATAAAAATTAAGTTGAACTTGAATTTTTTATAAAAATGATCTCAAATTTTGTGCCAGATTTGCTCTTTCTCTTCTAGTTTCGGAGATATCGCGACTATTATAAGAATGATCTCGAATTTTTGCCAGATTTGCGCTATCTCTTCTAGTTTCGGAGATATCGCGACTATTATAAAAATTATCTCGAATTTTTGCCAGATTTCCGCTATCTCTTCTAGTTTCGGAGATATCGCGACTTTTATAAAAATGATCTCGAATTTTTGCCAGATTTCCGCTATCTCTTCTAGTTTCGGAGATATCGCGACTATTATAAAAATTATCTCGAATTTTTGCCAGATTTGCTCTATCTCTTCTAGTTTCGGAGATATCGCGACTATTATAAAAATGATCTCGAATTTTTGCACAGATTTGCTCTATCTCTTCTAGTTTCGGAGATATCGCGACTATTATAAAAATGATCTCGAACTTTTGCCAGATTTGCTCTATCTCTTCTAGTTTCGGAGATATCGCGACTATTATAAAAATGATCTCGAATTTTTGCCAGATTTGCGCTATCTCTTCTAGTTTCGGAGATATCGCTCCTTTTATAAAAATGATCTCGAATTTTTGCCAGATTTGCTCTATCTCTTCTAGTTTCGAAGATATCGCGACTTTTATAAAAATGACCTCGAATTTTTGCCAGATTTGCTCTATCTCTTCTAGTTTCGGAGATATCGCGACTTTTATAAAAATGATCTCGAATTTTTACCAGATTTGCGCTATCTCTTCTAGTTTCGGAGATATCGCGACTATTATAAATATTATCTCGAATTTTTGCCAGATTTGCGCTATCTCTTCTAGTTTCGGAGATATCGCGACTATTATAAAAATGATCTCGAACTTTTGCCAGATTTGCGCTATCTCTTCTAGTTTCGGAGATATCGCGACTATTATAAAAATTATCTCGAATTTTTGCCAGATTTGCGCTATCTCTTCTAGTTTCGGAGATATCGCGACGTTCATAAAAATGATCTCGAATTTTTGCCAGATTTGCTCTATCTCTTCTAGTTTCGGAGATATCGCGACTTTTATAAAAATTATGTTGAACTTGAATTTTTTATAAAAATGATCTCGAATTTTTGCCAGATTTGCTCTATCTCTTCTAGTTTCGGAGATATCGCGACTTTTATAAAAATGATCTCGAATTTTTGCCAGATTTGCGCTATCTCTTCTAGTTTCGGAGATATCGCGACTATTATAAAAATTATCTCGAATTTTTGCCAGATTTGCGCTATCTCTTCTAGTTTCGGAGATATCGCGACGTTCATAAAAATTATCTCGAATTTTTGCCAGATTTGCTCTATCTCTTCTAGTTTCGGAGATATCGCGACTTTTATAAAAATTAAGTTGAACTTGAATTTTTTATTAAAATGATCTCGAATTTTTGTCAGATTTGCTCTATCTCTTCTAGTTTCGGAGATATCGCGACTTTTATAAAAATGATCTCGAATTTTTGCCAGATTTGCTCTATCTCTTCTAGTTTCGGAGATATCGCGACTTTTATAAAAATTAAGTTGAACTTGAATTTTTTATAAAAATGATCTCGAATTTTTGTCAGATTTGCTCTATCTCTTCTAGTTTTGGAGATATCGCGACTTTTATAAAAATGACCTCGAATTTTTGCCAGATTTGCTCTATCTCTTCTAGTTTCGGAGATATCGCGACTTTTATAAAAATTAAGTTGAACTTGAACTTAAGTTGAATTTTTGCCAGATTTGCTCTATCTCTTCTAGTTTCGGAGATATCGCGACTTTTATAAAAATGATCTCGAATTTTTGCCAGATTTGCTCTATCTCTTCTAGTTTCGGAGATATCGCGACTTTTATAAAAATTAAGTTAAACTTAAGTTGAATTTTTGCCAGATTTGCTCTATCTCTTCTAGTTTCGGAGATATCGCGACTTTTATAAAAATTAAGTTGAACTTGAATTGTTTATAGAAATGATCTCGAATTTTTGCCAGATTTGCTCTATCTCTTCTAGTTTCGGAGATATCGCGACTTTTATAAAAATGATCTCGAATTTTTGCCAGATTTGCTCTATCTCTTCTAGTTTCGGAGATATCGCGACTTTTATAAAAATTAAGTTGAACTTGAACATAAGTTGAATTTTTGCCAGATTTGCTCTATCTCTTCTAGTTTCGGAGATATCGCGACTTTTATAAAAATGATCTCGAATTTTGCCAGATTTGCTCTATCTCTTCTAGTTTCGGAGATATCGCGACTTTTATAAAAATGATCTCGAATTTTTGCCAGATTTGCTCTATCTCTTCTAGTTTCGGAGATATCGCGACTTTCATAAAAATGATCTCGAATTTTTGCCAGATTTGCTCTATCTCTTCTAGTTTCGGAGATATCGCGACTTTTATAAAAATGATCTCGAATTTTTGCCAGATTTGCTCTATCTCTTCTAGTTTCGGAGATATCGCGACTTTTATAAAAATGATCTCGAATTTTTGCCAGATTTGCTCTATCTCTTCTAGTTTCGGAGATATCGCGACTTTTATAAAAATGATCTCGAATTTTTGCCAGATTTGCTCTATCTCTTCTAGTTTCGGAGATATCGCGACTTTCATAAAAATGATCTCGAATTTTTGCCAGATTTGCTCTATCTCTTCTAGTTTCGGAGATATCGCGACTATTATAAAAATGATCTCGAACTTTTGCCAGATTTGCGCTATCTCTTCTAGTTTCGGAGATATCGCGACTATTATAAAAATTATCTCGAATTTTTGCCAGATTTGCGCTATCTCTTCTACTTTCGGAGATATCGCGCCTTTTATAAAAATGATCTCGAATTTTTGCCAGATTTGCTCTATCTCTTCTAGTTTTGGAGATATCGCGACTTTTATAAAAATGACCTCGAATTTTTGCCAGATTTGCTCTATCTCTTCTAGTTTCGGAGATATCGCGACTTTTATAAAAATTAAGTTGAACTTGAATTTTTTATAAAAATGATCTCGAATTTTTGCCAGATTTGCTCTATCTCTTCTAGTCTCGGAGATATCGCGACTTTTATAAAAATGATATCGAATTTTTGCAGATTTGCGCTATCTCTTCTAGTTTCGGAGATATCGCGACTATTATAAAAATTATCTCGAATTTTTGCCAGATTTGCGCTATCTCTTCTAGTTTCGGAGATATCGCGACTATTATAAAAATGATCTCGAACTTTTGCCATATTTGCGCTATCTCTTCTAGTTTCGGAGATATCGCGACTATTATAAAAATTATCTCAAATTTTTGCCAGATTTGCGCTATCTCTTCTAGTTTCGGAGATATCGCGACTTTTATAAAAATGATCTCGAATTTTTGCCAGGTTTGCTCTATCTCTTCTAGTTTCGGAGATATCGCGACTTTTATAAAAATTAAGTTGAACTTGAATTGTTTATAAAAATGATCTCGAATTTTTGCCAGATTTGCTCTATCTCTTCTAGTTTCGGAGATATCGCGACTTTTATAAAAATTAAGTTGAACTTGAATTGTTTATAAAAATGATCTCGAATTTTTGCCAGATTTGCTCTATCTCTTCTAGTTTCAGAGATATCGCGACTTTTATAAAAATGATCTCGAATTTTTGCCAGATTTGCTCTATCTCTTCTAGTTTCGGAGATATCGCGACTTTTATAAAAATTAAGTTGAACTTGAACTTAAGTTGAATTTTTGCCAGATTTGCTCTATCTCTTCTAGTTTCGGAGATATCGCGACTTTTATAAAAATTAAGTTAAACTTGAATTGTTTATAAAAATGATCTCGAATTTTTGCCAGATTTGCTCTATCTCTTCTAGTTTCGGAGATATCGCGACTTTTATAAAAATGATCTCGAATTTTTGCCAGTTTCGGAGATATCGCGACTTTTATAAAAATTAAGTTGAACTTGAACTTAAGTTGAATTTTTGCCAGATTTGCTCTATCTCTTCTAGTTTCGGAGATATCGCGACTTTTATAAAAATGATCTCGAATTTTTGCCAGTTTCGGAGATATCGCGACTTTTATAAACATTAAGTTGAACTTGAACTTAAGTTGAATTTTTGCCAGATTTGCTCTATCTCTTCTAGTTTCGGAGATATCGCGACTTTTATAAAAATTAAGTTGAACTTGAACTTAAGTTGAATTTTTGCCAGATTTGCTCTATCTCTTCTAGTTTCGGAGATATCGCGACTTTTATAAAAATTAAGTTGAACTTGAATTGTTTATAAAAATGATCTCGAATTTTTGCCAGATTTGCTCTATCTCTTCTAGTTTCGGAGATATCGCGACTTTTATAAAAATGATCTCGAATTTTTGCCAGTTTCGGAGATATCGCGACTTTTATAAAAATTAAGTTGAACTTGAACTTAAGTTGAATTTTTGCCAGATTTGCTCTATCTCTTCTAGTTTCGGAGATATCGCGACTTTTATAAAAATTAAGTTGAACTTGAATTGTTTATAAAAATGATCTCGAATTTTTGCCAGATTTGCTCTATCTCTTCTAGTTTCGGAGATATCGCGACTTTTATAAAAATGATCTCGAATTTTTGCCAGATTTGCTCTATCTCTTCTAGTTTCGGAGATATCGCGACTTTTATAAAAATTAAGTTGAACTTGAACTTAAGTTGAATTTTTGCCAGATTTGCTCTATCTCTTCTAGTTTCGGAGATATCGCGACTTTTATAAAAATGATCTCGAATTTTTGCCAGATTTGCTCTATCTCTTCTAGTTTCGGAGATATCGCGACTTTTATAAAAATTAAGTTGAACTTGAACTTAAGTTGAATTTTTGCCAGATTTGCTCTATCTCTTCTAGTTTCGGAGATATCGCGACTTTTATAAAAATTAAGTTGAACTTGAATTGTTTATAAAAATGATCTCGAATTTTTGCCAGATTTGCTCTATCTCTTCTAGTTTCGGAGATATCGCGACTTTTATAAAAATGATCTCGAATTTTTGCCAGTTTCGGAGATATCGCGACTTTTATAAAAATTAAGTTGAACTTGAACTTAAGTTGAATTTTTGCCAGATTTGCTCTATCTCTTCTAGTTTCGGAGATATCGCGACTTTCATAAAAATGATCTCGAATTTTTGCCAGATTTGCTCTATCTCTTCTAGTTTCGGAGATATCGCGACTTTTATAAAAATTAAGTTGAACTTGAATTGTTTATAAAAATGATCTCGAATTTTTGCCAGATTTGCTCTATCTCTTCTAGTTTCGGAGATATCGCGACTATTATAAAAATGATCTCGAATTTTTGCCAGATTTGCTCTATCTCTTCTAGTTTTGGAGATATCGCGCCTTTTATAAAAATGATCTCGAATTTTTGCCAGATTTGCTCTATCTCTTCTAGTTTCGAAGATATCGCGACTTTTATAAAAATGATCTCGAATTTTTGCCAGATTTGCTCTATCTCTTCTAGTTTTGGAGATATCGCGACTTTTATAAAAATGACCTCGAATTTTTGCCAGATTTGCTCTATCTCTTCTAGTTTCGGAGATATCGCGACTTTTATAAAAATTAAGTTGAACTTGAATTTTTTATAAAAATGATCTCGAATTTTTGCCAGATTTGCTCTATCTCTTCTAGTTTCGGAGATATCGCGACTTTTATAAAAATGATCTCGAATTTTTGCCAGATTTGCGCTATCTCTTCTAGTTTCGGAGATATCGCGACTATTATAAAAATTATCTCGAATTTTTGCCAGATTTGCGCTATCTCTTCTAGTTTCGGAGATATCGCGACTATTATAAAAATGATCTCGAACTTTTGCCAGATTTGCTCTATCTCTTCTAGTTTCGGAGATATCGCGACTTTTATAAAAATTAAGTTGAACTTGAATTGTTTATAAAAATGATCTCGAATTTTTGCCAGATTTGCGCTATCTCTTCTAGTTTCGGAGATATCGCGACTATTATAAAAATTATCTCGAATTTTTGCCAGATTTGCGCTATCTCTTCTAGTTTCGGAGATATCGCGACTATTATAAAAATGATCTCGAACTTTTGCCAGATTTGCTCTATCTCTTCTAGTTTCGGAGATATCGCGACTTTTATAAAAATTAAGTTGAACTTGAATTGTTTATAAAAATGATCTCGAATTTTTGCCAGATTTGCTCTATCTCTTCTAGTTTCGAAGATATCGCGACTTTTATAAAAATGATCTCGAATTTTTGCCAGATTTGCTCTATCTCTTCTAGTTTCGAAGATATCGCGACTTTTATAAAAATGATCTCGAATTTTTGCCAGATTTGCTCTATCTCTTCTAGTTTCGGAGATATCGCGACTTTTATAAAAATTAAGTTGAACTTGAATTGTTTATAAAAATGATCTCGAATTTTTGCCAGATTTGCTCTATCTCTTCTAGTTTCGGAGATATCGCGACTTTTATAAAAATGATCTCGAATTTTTGCCAGATTTGCTCTATCTCTTCTAGTTTCGGAGATATCGCGACTTTTATAAAAATTAAGTTGAACTTGAATTGTTTATAAAAATGATCTCGAATTTTTGCCAGATTTGCTCTATCTCTTCTAGTTTCGGAGATATCGCGACTTTTATAAAAATGATCTCGAATTTTTGCCAGTTTCGGAGATATCGCGACTTTTATAAAAATTAAGTTGAACTTGAACTTAAGTTGAATTTTTGCCAGATTTGCTCTATCTCTTCTAGTTTCGGAGATATCGCGACTTTTATAAAAATTAAGTTGAACATGAATTGTTTATAAAAATGATCTCGAATTTTTGCCAGATTTGCTCTATCTCTTCTAGTTTCGGAGATATCGCGACTTTTATAAAAATGATCTCGAATTTTTGCCAGATTTGCTCTATCTCTTCTAGTTTCGGAGATATCGCGACTTTTATAAAAATTAAGTTGAACTTGAACTTAAGTTGAATTTTTGCCAGATTTGCTCTATCTCTTCTAGTTTCGGAGATATCGCGACTTTCATAAAAATGATCTCGAATTTTTGCCAGATTTGCTCTATCTCTTCTAGTTTCGGAGATATCGCGACTTTTATAAAAATTAAGTTGAACTTGAATTGTTTATAAAAATGATCTCGAAGTTTTGCCAGATTTGCTCTATCTCTTCTAGTTTCGGAGATATCGCGACTATTATAAAAATGATCTCGAATTTTTGCCAGATTTGCTCTATCTCTTCTAGATTTGGAGATATCGCGCCTTTTATAAAAATGATCTCGAATTTTTGCCAGATTTGCTCTATCTCTTCTAGTTTCGAAGATATCGCGACTTTTATAAAAATGATCTCGAATTTTTGCCAGATTTGCTCTATCTCTTCTAGTTTTGGAGATATCGCGACTTTTATAAAAATGACCTCGAATTTTTGCCAGATTTGCTCTATCTCTTCTAGTTTCGGAGATATCGCGACTTTTAAAAAATTAAGTTGAACTTGAATTTTTTATAAAAATGATCTCGAATTTTTGCCAGATTTGCTCTATCTCTTCTAGTTTCGGAGATATCGCGACTTTTATAAAAATGATCTCGAATTTTTGCCAGATTTGCGCTATCTCTTCTAGTTTCGGAGATATCGCGACTATTATAAACATTATCTCGAATTTTTGCCAGATTTGCGCTATCTCTTCTAGTTTCGGAGATATCGCGACTATTATAAAAATGATCTCGAACTTTTGCCAGATTTGCTCTATCTCTTCTAGTTTCGGAGATATCGCGACTTTTATAAAAATTAAGTTGAACTTGAATTGTTTATAAAAATGATCTCGAATTTTTGCCAGATTTGCTCTATCTCTTCTAGTTTCGAAGATATCGCGACTTTTATAAAAATGATCTCGAATTTTTGCCAGATTTGCTCTATCTCTTCTAGTTTTGGAGATATCGCGACTTTTATAAAAATGACCTCGAATTTTTGCCAGATTTGCTCTATCTCTTCTAGTTTCGGAGATATCGCGACTTTTATAAAAATGATCTCGAATTTTTGCCAGTTTCGGAGATATCGCGACTTTTATAAAAATTAAGTTGAACTTGAACTTAAGTTGAATTTTTGCCAGATTTGCTCTATCTCTTCTAGTTTCGGAGATATCGCGACTTTTATAAAAATTAAGTTGAACTTGAATTGTTTATAAAAATGATCTCGAATTTTTGCCAGATTTGCTCTATCTCTTCTAGTTTCGGAGATATCGCGACTTTTATAAAAATGATCTCGAATTTTTGCCAGATTTGCTCTATCTCTTCTAGTTTCGGAGATATCGCGACTTTTATAAAAATTAAGTTGAACTTGAACTTAAGTTGAATTTTTGCCAGATTTGCTCTATCTCTTCTAGTTTCGGAGATATCGCGACTTTTATAAAAATGATCTCGAATTTTTGCCAGATTTGCTCTATCTCTTCTAGTTTCGGAGATATCGCGACTTTTATAAAAATTAAGTTGAACTTGAACTTAAGTTGAATTTTTGCCAGATTTGCTCCATCTCTTCTAGTTTCGGAGATATCGCGACTTTTATAAAAATTAAGTTGAACTTGAATTGTTTATAAAAATGATCTCGAATTTTTGCCAGATTTGCTCTATCTCTTCTAGTTTCGGAGATATCGCGACTTTTATAAAAATGATCTCGAATTTTTGCCAGATTTGCTATATCTCTTCTAGTTTCGGAGATATCGCGACTTTTATAAAAATTAAGTTGAACTTGAACTTAAGTTGAATTTTTGCCAGATTTGCTCCATCTCTTCTAGTTTCGGAGATATCGCGACTTTTATAAAAATTAAGTTGAACTTGAATTGTTTATAAAAATGATCTCGAATTTTTGCCAGATTTGCTCTATCTCTTCTAGTTTCGGAGATATCGCGACTTTTATAAAAATGATCTCGAATTTTTGCCAGATTTGCTCTATCTCTTCTAGTTTCGGAGATATCGCGACTTTTATAAAAATTAAGTTGAACTTGAACTTAAGTTGAATTTTTGCCAGATTTGCTCCATCTCTTCTAGTTTCGGAGATATCGCGACTTTTATAAAAATTAAGTTGAACTTGAATTGTTTATAAAAATGATCTCGAATTTTTGCCAGATTTGCTCTATCTCTTCTAGTTTCGGAGATATCGCGACTTTTATAAAAATGATCTCGAATTTTTGCCAGATTTGCTCTATCTCTTCTAGTTTCGGAGATATCGCGACTTTTATAAAAATTAAGTTGAACTTGAATTGTTTATAAAAATGATCTCGAATTTTTGCCAGATTTGCTCTATCTCTTCTAGTTTCGGAGATATCGCGACTTTTATAAAAATGATCTCGAATTTTTGCCAGTTTCGGAGATATCGCGACTTTTATAAAAATTAAGTTGAACTTGAACTTAAGTTGAATTTTTGCCAGATTTGCTCTATCTCTTCTAGTTTCGGAGATATCGCGACTTTTATAAAAATTAAGTTGAACTTGAATTGTTTATAAAAATGATCTCGAATTTTTGCCAGATTTGCTCTATCTCTTCTAGTTTCGGAGATATCGCGACTTTTATAAAAATGATCTCGAATTTTTGCCAGATTTGCTCTATCTCTTCTAGTTTCGGAGATATCGCGACTTTTATAAAAATTAAGTTGAACTTGAACTTAAGTTGAATTTTTGCCAGATTTGCTCTATCTCTTCTAGTTTCGGAGATATCGCGACTTTCATAAAAATGATCTCGAATTTTTGCCAGATTTGCTCTATCTCTTCTAGTTTCGGAGATATCGCGACTTTTATAAAAATTAAGTTGAACTTGAATTGTTTATAAAAATGATCTCGAATTTTTGCCAGATTTGCTCTATCTCTTCTAGTTTCGGAGATATCGCGACTTTTATAAAAATGATCTCGAATTTTTGCCACATTTGCGCTATCTCTTCTAGTTTCGGAGATATCGCGACTTTTATAAAAATGATCTCGAATTTTTGCCAGATTTGCTCTATCTCTTCTAGTTTCGGAGATATCGCGACTTTTATAAAAATTAAGTTGAACTTGAACTTAAGTTGAATTTTTGCCAGATTTGCTCTATCTCTTCTAGTTTCGGAGATATCGCGACTTTTATAAAAATGATCTCGAATTTTTGCCAGATTTGCTCTATCTCTTCTAGTTTCGGAGATATCGCGACTTTTATAAAAATTAAGTTGAACTTGAACTTAAGTTGAATTTTTGCCAGATTTGCTCTATCTCTTCTAGTTTCGGAGATATCGCGACTTTTATAAAAATGATCTCGAATTTTTGCCAGATTTGCTCTATCTCTTCTAGTTTCGGAGATATCGCGACTTTTATAAAAATGATCTCGAATTTTTGCCAGATTTGCTCTATCTCTTCTAGTTTCCGAGATATCGCGACTTTTATAAAAATTAAGTTGAACTTGAACTTAAGTTGAATTTTTGCCAGATTTGCTCTATCTCTTCTAGTTTCGGAGATATCGCGACTTTTATAAAAATTAAGTTGAACTTGAATTGTTTATAAAAATGATCTCGAATTTTTGCCAGATTTGCTCTATCTCTTCTAGTTTCGGAGATATCGCGACTTTTATAAAAATGATCTCGAATTTTTGCCAGATTTGCTCTATCTCTTCTAGTTTCGGAGATATCGCGACTTTTATAAAAATTAAGTTGAACTTGAACTTAAGTTGAATTTTTGCCAGATTTGCTCTATCTCTTCTAGTTTCGGAGATATCGCGACTTTCATAAAAATGATCTCGAATTTTTGCCAGATTTGCTCTATCTCTTCTAGTTTCGGAGATATCGCGACTTTTATAAAAATGATCTCGAATTTTTGCCAGATTTGCTCTATCTCTTCTAGTTTCGGAGATATCGCGACTTTTATAAAAATGATCTCGAATTTTTGCCAGATTTGCTCTATCTCTTCTAGTTTCGGAGATATCGCGACTTTCATAAAAATGATCTCGAATTTTTGCCAGATTTGCTCTATCTCTTCTAGTTTCGGAGATATCGCGACTTTTATAAAAATTAAGTTGAACTTGAACTTAAGTTGAATTTTTGCCAGATTTGCTCTATCTCTTCTAGTTTCGGAGATATCGCGACTTTTATAAAAATTAAGTTGAACTTGAACTTAAGTTGAATTTTTGCCAGATTTGCTCTATCTCTTCTAGTTTCGGAGATATCGCGACTTTTATAAAAATGATCTCGAATTTTTGCCAGATTTGCTCTATCTCTTCTAGTTTCGGAGATATCGCGACTTTTATAAAAATGATCTCGAATTTTTGCCAGATTTGCTCTATCTCTTCTAGTTTCCGAGATATCGCGACTTTTATAAAAATTAAGTTGAACTTGAACTTAAGTTGAATTTTTGCCAGATTTGCTCTATCTCTTCTAGTTTCGGAGATATCGCGACTTTTATAAAAATTAAGTTGAACTTGAATTGTTTATAAAAATGATCTCGAATTTTTGCCAGATTTGCTCTATCTCTTCTAGTTTCGGAGATATCGCGACTTTTATAAAAATGATCTCGAATTTTTGCCAGATTTGCTCTATCTCTTCTAGTTTCGGAGATATCGCGACTTTTATAAAAATTAAGTTGAACTTGAACTTAAGTTGAATTTTTGCCAGATTTGCTCTATCTCTTCTAGTTTCGGAGATATCGCGACTTTCATAAAAATGATCTCGAATTTTTGCCAGATTTGCTCTATCTCTTCTAGTTTCGGAGATATCGCGACTTTTATAAAAATGATCTCGAATTTTTGCCAGATTTGCTCTATCTCTTCTAGTTTCGGAGATATCGCGACTTTTATAAAAATGATCTCGAATTTTTGCCAGATTTGCTCTATCTCTTCTAGTTTCGGAGATATCGCGACTTTCATAAAAATGATCTCGAATTTTTGCCAGATTTGCTCTATCTCTTCTAGTTTCGGAGATATCGCGACTTTTATAAAAATTAAGTTGAACTTGAACTTAAGTTGAATTTTTGCCAGATTTGCTCTATCTCTTCTAGTTTCGGAGATATCGCGACTTTTATAAAAATGATCTCGAATTTTTGCCAGATTTGCTCTATCTCTTCTAGTTTCGGAGATATCGCGACTTTTATAAAAATTAAGTTGAACTTGAACTTAAGTTGAATTTTTGCCAGATTTGCTCTATCTCTTCTAGTTTCGGAGATATCGCGACTTTTATAAAAATGATCTCGAATTTTTGCCAGATTTGCTCTATCTCTTCTAGTTTCGGAGATATCGCGACTTTTATAAAAATTAAGTTGAACTTGAACTTAAGTTGAATTTTTGCCAGATTTGCTCTATCTCTTCTAGTTTCGGAGATATCGCGACTTTTATAAAAATTAAGTTGAACTTGAACTTAAGTTGAATTTTTGCCAGATTTGCTCTATCTCTTCTAGTTTCGGAGATATCGCGACTTTTATAAAAATTAAGTTGAACTTGAATTGTTTATAAAAATGATCTCGAATTTTTGCCAGATTTGCTCTATCTCTTCTAGTTTCGGAGATATCGCGACTTTTATAAAAATTAAGTTGAACTTGAATTGTTTATAAAAATGATCTCGAATTTTTGCCAGATTTGCTCTATCTCTTCTAGTTTCGGAGATATCGCGACTATTATAAAAATGATCTCGAATTTTTGCCAGATTTGCTCTATCTCTTCTAGTTTCGGAGATATCGCGACTATTATAAAAATGATCTCGAATTTTTGCCAGATTTGCTCTATCTCTTCTAGTTTCGGAGATATCGCGACTTTTATAAAAATTAAGTTGAACTTGAACTTAAGTTGAATTTTTGCCAGATTTGCTCTATCTCTTCTAGTTTCGGAGATATCGCGACTTTTATAAAAATTAAGTTGAACTTGAACTTAAGTTGAATTTTTGCCAGATTTGCTCTATCTCTTCTAGTTTCGGAGATATCGCGACTTTTATAAAAATTAAGTTGAACTTGAACTTAAGTTGAATTTTTGCCAGATTTGCTCTATCTCTTCTAGTTTCGGAGATATCGCGACTTTTATAAAAATTAAGTTGAACTTGAACTTAAGTTGAATTTTTGCCAGATTTGCTCTATCTCTTCTAGTTTCGGAGATATCGCGACTTTTATAAAAATTAAGTTGAACTTGAATTGTTTATAAAAATGATCTCGAATTTTTGCCACATTTGCTCTATCTCTTCTAGTTTCGGAGATATCGCGACTTTTATAAAAATGATCTCGAATTTTTGCCAGATTTGCTCTATCTCTTCTAGTTTCGGAGATATCGCGACTTTTATAAAAATTAAGTTGAACTTAAACTTAAGTTGAATTTTTGCCAGATTTGCTCTATCTCTTCTAGTTTCGGAGATATCGCGACTTTTATAAAAATTAAGTTGAACTTGAATTGTTTATAAAAATGATCTCGAATTTTTGCCACATTTGCTCTATCTCTTCTAGTTTCGGAGATATCGCGACTTTTATAAAAATGATCTCGAATTTTTGCCAGATTTGCTCTATCTCTTCTAGTTTCGGAGATATCGCGACTTTTATAAAAATTAAGTTGAACTTGAATTGTTTATAAAAATGATCTCGAATTTTTGCCAGATTTGCTCTATCTCTTCTAGTTTCGGAGATATCGCGACTTTTATAAAAATTAAGTTGAACTTGAACTTAAGTTGAATTTTTGCCAGATTTGCTCTATCTCTTCTAGTTTCGGAGATATCGCGACTTTTATAAAAATTAAGTTGAACTTGAACTTATGTTGAATTTTTGCCAGATTTGCTCTATCTCTTCTAGTTTCGGAGATATCGCGACTTTTATAAAAATTAAGTTGAACTTGAACTTAAGTTGAATTTTTGCCAGATTTGCTCTATCTCTTCTAGTTTCGGAGATATCGCGACTTTTATAAAAATTAAGTTGAACTTGAATTGTTTATAAAAATGATCTCGAATTTTTGCCACATTTGCTCTATCTCTTCTAGTTTCGGAGATATCGCGACTTTTATAAAAATGATCTCGAATTTTTGCCAGATTTGCTCTATCTCTTCTAGTTTCGGAGATATCGCGACTTTTATAAAAATTAAGTTGAACTTGAACTTAAGTTGAATTTTTGCCAGATTTGCTCTATCTCTTCTAGTTTCGGAGATATCGCGACTTTTATAAAAATTAAGTTGAACTTGAATTGTTTATAAAAATGATCTCGAATTTTTGCCACATTTGCTCTATCTCTTCTAGTTTCGGAGATATCGCGACTTTTATAAAAATGATCTCGAATTTTTGCCAGATTTGCTCTATCTCTTCTAGTTTCGGAGATATCGCGACTTTTATAAAAATTAAGTTGAACTTGAATTGTTTATAAAAATGATCTCGAATTTTTGCCAGATTTGCTCTATCTCTTCTAGTTTCGGAGATATCGCGACTTTTATAAAAATTAAGTTGAACTTGAACTTAAGTTGAATTTTTGCCAGATTTGCTCTATCTCTTCTAGTTTCGGAGATATCGCGACTTTTATAAAAATTAAGTTGAACTTGAATTGTTTATAAAAATGATCTCGAATTTTTGCCACATTTGCTCTATCTCTTCTAGTTTCGGAGATATCGCGACTTTTATAAAAATGATCTCGAATTTTTGCCAGATTTGCTCTATCTCTTCTAGTTTCGGAGATATCGCGACTTTTATAAAAATGATCTCGAATTTTTGCCAGGTTTGCTCTATCTCTTCTAGTTTCGGAGATATCGCGACGTTCATAAAAATTAATTCGAATTTTTGCAAGATTTGCTCTATCTCTTCTAGTTTCGGAGATATCGCGACTTTTATAAAAATTAAGTTGAACTTGAATTTTTTATAAAAATGATCTCGAATTTTTGCCAGATTTGCTCTATCTCTTCTAGTTTCGGAGATATCGCGACTTTTATAAAAATGATCTCGAATTTTTGCCAGATTTGCTCTATCTCTTCTAGTTTCGGAGATATCGCGACTTTTATAAAAATTAAGTTGAACTTGAACTTATGTTGAATTTTTGCCAGATTTGCTCTATCTCTTCTAGTTTCGGAGATATCGCGACTTTTATAAAAATTAAGTTGAACTTGAATTGTTTATAAAAATGATCTCGAATTTGTGCCAGATTTGCTCTATCTCTTCTAGTTTCGGAGATATCGCGACTTTTATAAAAATGATCTCGAATTTTTGCCAGATTTGCTCTATCTCTTCTAGTTTCGGAGATATCGCGACTTTTATAAAAATTAAGTTGAACTTGAACTTAAGTTGAATTTTTGCCAGATTTGCTCTATCTCTTCTAGTTTCGGAGATATCGCGACTTTTATAAAAATGATCTCGAATTTTTGCCAGATTTGCTCTATCTCTTCTAGTTTCGGAGATATCGCGACTTTTATAAAAATTAAGTTGAACTTGAACTTAAGTTGAATTTTTGCCAGATTTGCTCTATCTCTTCTAGTTTCGGAGATATCGCGACTTTTATAAAAATTAAGTTGAACTTGAATTGTTTATAAAAATGATCTCGAATTTTTACCAGATTTGCTCTATCTCTTCTAGTTTCGGAGATATCGCGACTTTTATAAAAATGATCTCGAATTTTTGCCACATTTGCGCTATCTCTTCTAGTTTCGGAGATATCGCGACTTTTATAAAAATGATCTCGAATTTTTGCCAGATTTGCTCTATCTCTTCTAGTTTCGGAGATATCGCGACTTTTATAAAAATTAAGTTGAACTTGAACTTAAGTTGAATTTTTGCCAGATTTGCTCTATCTCTTCTAGTTTCGGAGATATCGCGACTTTTATAAAAATTAAGTTGAACTTGAACTTAAGTTGAATTTTTGCCAGATTTGCTCTATCTCTTCTAGTTTCGGAGATATCGCGACTTTTATAAAAATTAAGTTGAACTTGAACTTAAGTTGAATTTTTGCCAGATTTGCTCTATCTCTTCTAGTTTCGGAGATATCGCGACTTTTATAAAAATTAAGTTGAACTTGAATTGTTTATAGAAATGATCTCGAATTTTTGCCAGATTTGCTCTATCTCTTCTAGTTTTGGAGATATCGCGACTTTTATAAAAATGATCTCGAATTTTTGCCAGATTTGCTCTATCTCTTCTAGTTTCGGAGATATCGCGACTTTTATAAAAATTAAGTTGAACTTGAATTGTTTATAGAAATGATCTCGAATTTTTGCCAGATTTGCTCTATCTCTTCTAGTTTCGGAGATATCGCGACTTTTATAAAAATGATCTCGAATTTTTGCCAGATTTGCTCTATCTCTTCTAGTTTCGGAGATATCGCGACTTTTATAAAAATTAAGTTGAACTTGAACTTAAGTTGAATTTTTGCCAGATTTGCTCTATCTCTTCTAGTTTCGGAGATATCGCGACTTTTATAAAAATTAAGTTGAACTTGAATTGTTTATAGAAATGATCTCGAATTTTTGCCAGATTTGCTCTATCTCTTCTAGTTTCGGAGATATCGCGACTTTTATAAAAATGATCTCGAATTTTTGCCAGATTTGCTCTATCTCTTCTAGTTTCGGAGATATCGCGACTTTTATAAAAATTAAGTTGAACTTGAATTGTTTATAGAAATGATCTCGAATTTTTGCCAGATTTGCTCTCTCTCTTCTAGTTTCGGAGATATCGCGACTTTTATAAAAATGATCTCGAATTTTTGCCAGATTTGCTCTATCTCTTCTAGTTTCGGAGATATCGCGACTTTTATAAAAATGATCTCGAATTTTTGCCAGATTTGCTCTATCTCTTCTAGTTTCGGAGATATCGCGACTTTTATAAAAATTAAGTTGAACTTGAACTAAAGTTGAATTTTTGCCAGATTTGCTCTATCTCTTCTAGTTTCGGAGATATCGCGACTTTTATAAAAATTAAGTTGAACTTGAACTTAAGTTGAATTTTTGCCAGATTTGCCCTATCTCTTCTAGTTTCGGAGATATCGCGACTTTTATAAAAATGATCTCGAATTTTTGCCAGATTTGCTCTATCTCTTCTAGTTTCGGAGATATCGCGACTTTTATAAAAATGATCTCGAATTTTTGCCAGATTTGCTCTATCTCTTCTAGTTTCGGAGATATCGCGACTTTTATAAAAATTAAGTTGAACTTGAACTTAAGTTGAATTTTTGCCAGATTTGCTCTATCTCTTCTAGTTTCGGAGATATCGCGACTTTTATAAAAATGATCTCGAATTTTTGCCAGATTTGCTCTATCTCTTCTAGTTTCGGAGATATCGCGACTTTTATAAAAATGATCTCGAATTTTTGCCACATTTGCTCTATCTCTTCTAGTTTCGGAGATATCGCGACTATTATAAAAATTATTCCGAATTTTTGCCAGATTTGCTCTATCTCTTCTAGTTTCGGAGATATCGCGACTTTTATAAAAATGATCTCGAATTTTTGCCAGATTTGCTCTATCTCTTCTATTTTCGGAGATATCGCGACTTTTATAAAAATGATCTCGAATTTTTGCCAGATTTGCTCTATCTCTTCTAGTTTCGGAGATATCGCGACTATTATAAAAATTATCTCGAATTTTTGCCAATTTGCTCTATCTCTTCTAGTTTCGGAGATATCGCGACTTTTATAAAAATGATCTCGAATTTTTGCCAGATTTGCTCTATCTCTTCTATTTTCGGAGATATCGCGACTTTTATAAAAATGATCTCGAATTGTTGCCAGATTTGCTCTATCTCTTCTAGTTTCGGAGATATCGCGACTTTTATAAAAATTAAGTTGAACTTGAATCTATATATATAAAATTGAAATTTGTTTGTCTGTTTGTTTGTTTGTTTGTTCGTTTGTTTGTGCCTTATAGACTCGAAAACCGCTGAACAGATCTTACTGAAATGTTTAGGGTACATTGCTACATGGCCTGGAATGAAAATAGGCTATATCATTTTTTTAAATTTCGCGTTGATCTGGAGATATAGCATCAAAACCGGAGGTACCTCCAAAAAATTTAGATTTTGTATGCAAATATCTTTAGAACTGTTACAGATACAATCTCCAAATTTTGTATGCGTGACGGAATTTGATGTAGAAATAAATTTACCAAATTATATTCAAATCGGTTCAGATTTGGATATAGCTCCCACATACATATATTTTCGGCCGATTTCCTTATTTTATGTACCAAACATGCTATTTATGTCCAATTTCGATGAAATTTAGAATGTATGACGGAAGTTGGTATGGAAATGAACGTGCAAAATTATATCAAAATCGGTTCAGATTTGGATATAACTCCCATACACATATATTTTCGGACGACTTCCTTATTTTATGCACCAAACACGCTATATATGTCCAAATTCGCTGAAATTTTGAATTTCTCACGGAATTTGTTCTAGAAATAAATGTGCCAGATTATATTGAGACTGGTTCAGATTTGGATATAGCTCCCATACACATATAAGCTGTGTTCCAGAACTAAAAAGTTTTTACAATTTTTACGACTTTTACACATTTTACTCGAAAAAGCGTTCCCGTACACAAAAAAGTTGTAAAATGTTCACTTCTCTTTAAACAAAAATGGCGCTGAATGACGCTCTCTTTAAAAACTTTTTACACGACAAATTTGGGCGAGTAAAAAAATAGTAACATGGTTGCCGGCGTCTGATTGGCTGATACGCCGACTTTGACATTTGTTCCAGTTTTTTTGACGTATTTTCCATTTTTTCCGTTCCCGAACTATTTCAAAAAACTTGTGTGTGAGAACAAATTTTTTGCAGTTCTCTCTTTTACGAGATTTACTATTAAAAAGTACGGGAACGAAGCTATATTTTCGGCCGATTTCCTTATTTTATGCACCAAACACGCTATATATGTCAAATTTCGCTGAAATTTGGAGGGTCTCACGGAATTTGTTCTAGAAATAAACGTGCTAAATTATATAGAGATCGGTTCAGATTTGAATATAGCTCCCATATATATTTTCGCCGATTTCCTGTATTTTATGCACCAAGCACGCTATATACGTCCAATTTCGCTGAAATTTGAAATGTGTAACGGAATTTGGTCTAGACATAAATGTGCCGAATTATATCGAAATCGGTTCAGATTTGGATATAGCTCCCATATATATTTTCGGCCGATTTTCCGCATTTGATGCACCAAATACGCTATATACGTCCAATTTCGCTGAAATTTGGAATGTGTAACTGAATTTGGTCTAGGCATAAATGTGCCGAATTATATCGAAAACGGTTCAGATTTGGGTATAGCTCCAATATATATTTTCGGCCGATTTTCCACATTTAAGCACCAAACACGCTGTATATGTTCAATTTCGCTGAAATTTGGAGGGTCTGACGGAATTTGTTCCAGAAATAAATGTGCTAACTTATATAGAGATCGGTTCAGATTTGAATATAGCTCCCATATATATTTTCGGCCGATTTCCTGTATTTTATGAACCAAACTCGCTATTTATGTCCAATTTCGGTTAAATTTGGAATGCGTAACCGGATTTGGTCTAGACATAAATGTGCCAAATGATATCGAAATCGGTTCAGATTTGAATATTGCTCCTATCTATATTTTAGGCCGATTTTCTGTATTTGATGCTCTAAACACGCTATATGTGTCGAATGTTGCTGACATTTGGGATGTCTGACGGAATTTGTTCCAAATAAAAATGTGCCAAATTATATCGAGACCGGTTCAGATTTGGACACACTACATATGTCCAATTTCACTGAAATTTGGAAAGCGTGACGCAATTCGTTCTAGAAATAAATGGGACAAATTATATCGAAATCGGTTCAGATTTGAATATAGCTCCCATATATATTTTCGGCTGATTTTCTGTATTTTATGCACAAAATGTGAATGTGAGACGGGATTTGGTCTAAAAATAAATATGACAAACTATATCGAGAGCGGTTCATATAGGAATATAGCTACCCATATATATTTTTCGGTCGATTTCATGTTTTTGTTACGTATGTTCAATTTCAATGAAATTTTGAAGACATAGCAGTCAGTAAAAGTCATCATTATTTACAGAAGTACTTATAGTCGGGAAGGAATTGACCAAGGCTACAGCTATTAAGTATCATATCTTTGAGAGACTTCATAAGATTTATGTTTTATTATGATATATCTAAATCATTAGGAATACTTATAGGCGGAAAGGCTTTCGGAGGAGTGTTACCTCTTGCAACATACAAAAATACCATAGTAGCTCCATAACAACCCTGAATAGGTATATAACGCCTTCATATCTCCTATATTTATTCCTTAAAATATTAAAAACGTTAAAATAATTCTGGCATTCCATTATATTTTATCGAAGTCGGGGCAGCAAAGCGCACCGGGTTCAGCTAGTTGTTTATAAAAATGATCTCGAATTTTTGCCAGATTTGCTCTATCTCTTCTAGTTTCGGAGATATCGCGACTTTTATAAAAATGATCTCGAATTTTTGCCAGATTTGCTCTATCTCTTCTAGTTTCGGAGATATCGCGACTTTTATAAAAATGATCTCGAATTTTTGCCAGATTTGCTCTATCTCTTCTAGTTTCGGAGATATCGCGACTTTTATAAAAATGATCTCGAATTTTTGCCAGATTTGCTCTATCTCTTCTAGTTTCGGAGATATCGCGACTATTATAAAAATTATCTCGAATTTTTGCCAGATTTGCTCTATCTCTTCTAGTTTCGGAGATATCGCGACTATTATAAAAATTATCTCGAATTTTTGCCAGATTTGCGCTATCTCTTCTAGTTTCGGAGATATCGCGACTTTTATAAAAATTAAGTTGAACTTGAATTGTTTATAAAAATGATCTCGAATTTTTGCCAGATTTGCTCTATCTCTTCTAGTTTCGGAGATATCGCGACTTTTATAAAAATTAAGTTGAACTTGAATTGTTTATAAAAATGATCTCGAATTTTTGCCACATTTGCTCTATCTCTTCTAGTTTCGGAGATATCGCGACTTTTATAAAAATGATCTCGAATTTTTGCCAGATTTGCTCTATCTCTTCTAGTTTCGGAGATATCGCGACTTTTATAAAAATGATTTCGAATTGTTGCCAGATTTGCTCTATCTCTTCTAGTTTTGGAGATATCGCGACTTTTATAAAAATGATCTCGAATTTTTGCCAGATTTGCTCTATCTCTTCTAGTTTCGGAGATATCGCGACTTTTATAAAAATGATTTCGAATTGTTGCCAGATTTGCTCTATCTCTTCTAGTTTCGGAGATATCGCGACTATTATAAAAATTATCTCGAATTTTTGCCAGATTTGCGCTATCTCTTCTAGTTTCGGAGATATCGCGACTTTTATAAAAATTAAGTTGAACTTGAATTGTTTATAAAAATTATCTCGAATTTTTGCCAGATTTGCTCTATCTATTCTAGTTTTGGAGATATCGCGACTTTTATAAAAATGACCTCGAATTTTTGCCAGATTTGCTCTATCTCTTCTAGTTTTGGAGATATCGCGACTTTTATAAAAATGATCTCGAATTTTTGCCAGATTTGCTCTATCTCTTCTAGTTTTGGAGATATCGCGACTTTTATAAAAATGACCTCGAATTTTTGCCAGATTTGCTCTATCTCTTCTAGTTTCTGAGATATCGCGACTTTTATAAAAATTAAGTTGAACTTGAACTTAAGTTGAATTTTTGCCAGATTTGCTCTATCTCTTCTAGTTTCGGAGATATCGCGACTTTTATAAAAATTAAGTTGAACTTGAATTGTTTATAAAAATGATCTCGAATTTTTGCCACATTTGCTCTATCTCTTCTAGTTTCGGAGATATCGCGACTTTTATAAAAATGATCTCGAATTTTTGCCAGATTTGCTCTATCTCTTCTAGTTTTGGAGATATCGCGACTTTTATAAAAATGATCTCGAATTTTTGCCAGATTTGCTCTATCTCTTCTAGTTTCGGAGATATCGCGACTTTTATAAAAATGATTTCGAATTGTTGCCAGATTTGCTCTATCTCTTCTAGTTTCGGAGATATCGCGACTATTATAAAAATTATCTCGAATTTTTGCCAGATTTGCGCTATCTCTTCTAGTTTCGGAGATATCGCGACTTTTATAAAAATTAAGTTGAACTTGAATTGTTTATAAAAATTATCTCGAATTTTTGCCAGATTTGCTCTATCTATTCTAGTTTTGGAGATATCGCGACTTTTATAAAAATGACCTCGAATTTTTGCCAGATTTGCTCTATCTCTTCTAGTTTTGGAGATATCGCGACTTTTATAAAAATGATCTCGAATTTTTGCCAGATTTGCTCTATCTCTTCTAGTTTTGGAGATATCGCGACTTTTATAAAAATGACCTCGAATTTTTGCCAGATTTGCTCTATCTCTTCTAGTTTCTGAGATATCGCGACTTTTATAAAAATTAAGTTGAACTTGAACTTAAGTTGAATTTTTGCCAGATTTGCTCTATCTCTTCTAGTTTCGGGAGATATCGCGACTTTTATAAAAATGATCTCGAATTTTTGCCACATTTGCTCTATCTCTTCTAGTATCGGAGATATCGCGACTTTTATAAAAATGATCTCGAATTTTTGCCAGATTTGCTCTATCTCTTCTAGTTTTGGAGATATCGCGACTTTTATAAAAATGATCTCGAATTTTTGCCAGATTTGCGCTATCTCTTCTAGTTTCGGAGATATCGCGACTTTTATAAAAATTAAGTTGAACTTGAATTGTTTATAAAAATGATCTCGAATTTTTGCCAGATTTGCTCTATCTCTTCTAGTTTCGGAGATATCGCGACTTTTATAAAAATGATTTCGAATTTTTGCCAGATTTGCTCTATCTCTTCTAGTTTCGGAGATATCGCGACTATTATAAAAATTATCTCGAATTTTTGCCAGATTTGCGCTATCTCTTCTAGTTTCGGAGATATCGCGACTTTTATAAAAATTAAGTTGAACTTGAATTGTTTATAAAAATGATCTCGAATTTTTGCCAGATTTGCTCTATCTCTTCTAGTTTCGGAGATATCGCGACTTTTATAAAAATGATTTCGAATTTTTGCCAGATTTGCTCTATCTCTTCTAGTTTTGGAGATATCGCGACTTTTATAAAAATGATCTCGAATTTTTGCCAGATTTGCTCTATCTCTTCTAGTTTCGGAGATATCGCGACTTTTATAAAAATTAAGTTGAACTTGAACTTAAGTTGAATTTTTGCCAGATTTGCTCTATCTCTTCTAGTTTCGGAGATATCGCGACTTTTATAAAAATTAAGTTGAACTTGAATTGTTTATAAAAATGATCTCGAATTTTTGCCACATTTGCTCTATCTCTTCTAGTTTCGGAGATATCGCGACTATTATAAAAATTATCTCGAATTTTTACCAGATTTGCTCTATCTCTTCTAGTTTCGGAGATATCGCGACTTTTATAAAAATGATCTCGAATTGTTGCCAGATTTGCTCTATCTCTTCTAGTTTCGGAGATATCGCGACTTTTATAAAAATTAAGTTGAACTTGAACTTAAGTTGAATTTTTGCCAGATTTGCTCTATCTCTTCTAGTTTCGGAGATATCGCGACTTTTATAAAAATTAAGTTGAACTTGAATTGTTTATAAAAATGATCTCGAATTTTTGCCAGATTTGCTCTATCTCTTCTAGTTTCGGAGATATCGCGACTATTATAAAAATTATCTCGAATTTTTACCAGATTTGCTCTATCTCATCTAGTTTCGGAGATATCGCGACTTTTATAAAAATGATCTCGAATTGTTGCCAGATTTGCTCTATCTCTTCTAGTTTCGGAGATATCGCGACTTTTATAAAAATTAAGTTGAACTTGAATTGTTTATAAAAATGATCTCGAATTTTTGCCACATTTGCTCTATCTCTTCTAGTTTCGGAGATATCGCGACTTTTATAAAAATGATCTCGAATTTTTGCCAGATTTGCTCTATCTCTTCTAGTTTTGGAGATATCGCGACTTTTATAAAAATTATCTCGAATTTTTGCCAGATTTGCTCTATCTCTTCTAGTTTCGGAGATATCGCGACTATTATAAAAATTATCTCGAATTTTTGCCAGATTTGCGCTATCTCTTCTAGTTTCGGAGATATCGCGACTTTTATAAAAATTAAGTTGAACTTGAATTGTTTATAAAAATGATCTCGAATTTTTGCCAGATTTGCTCTATCTCTTCTAGTTTCGGAGATATCGCGACTTTTATAAAAATGATCTCGAATTTTTGCCAGATTTGCTCTATCTCTTCTAGTTTCGGAGATATCGCGACTTTTATAAAAATTAAGTTGAACTTGAATTGTTTATAAAAATGATCTCGAATTTTTGCCAGATTTGCTCTATCTCTTCTAGTTTCGGAGATATCGCGACTTTTATAAAAATGATCTCGAATTTTTGCCAGATTTGCTCTATCTCTTCTAGTTTCGGAGATATCGCGACTTTTATAAAAATTAAGTTGAACTTGAATTGTTTATAAAAATGATCTCGAATTTTTGCCACATTTGCTCTATCTCTTCTAGTTTCGGAGATATCGCGACTATTATAAAAATTATCTCGAATTTTTGCCAGATTTGCTCTATCTCTTCTAGTTTCGGAGATATCGCGACTTTTATAAAAATGATCTCGAATTTTTGCCAGATTTGCTCTATCTCTTCTAGTTTCGGAGATATCGCGACTTTTATAAAAATTAAGTTGAACTTGAATTGTTTATAAAAATGATCTCGAATTTTTGCCACATTTGCTCTATCTCTTCTAGTTTCGGAGATATCGCGACTATTATAAAAATTATCTCGAATTTTTGCCAGATTTGCTCTATCTCTTCTAGTTTCGGAGATATCGCGACTTTTATAAAAATGATCTCGAATTTTTGCCAGATTTGCTCTATCTCTTCTAGTTTCGGAGATATCGCGACTTTTATAAAAATGATTTCGAATTTTTGCCAGATTTGCTCTATCTCTTCTAGTTTTGGAGATATCGCGACTTTTATAAAAATGATCTCGAATTTTTGCCAGATTTGCTCTATCTCTTCTAGTTTCGGAGATATCGCGACTTTTATAAAAATTAAGTTGAACTTGAACTTAAGTTGAATTTTTGCCAGATTTGCTCTATCTCTTCTAGTTTCGGAGATATCGCGACTTTTATAAAAATTAAGTTGAACTTGAATTGTTTATAAAAATGATCTCGAATTTTTGCCAGATTTGCTCTATCCCTTCTAGTTTCGGAGATATCGCGACTTTTATAAAAATGATCTCGAATTTTTGCCAGATTTGCTCTATCTCTTCTAGTTTCGGAGATATCGCGACTTTTATAAAAATTAAATTGAACTTGAACTTAAGTTGAATTTTTGCCAGATTTGCTCTATCTCTTCTAGTTTCGGAGATATCGCGACTTTTATAAAAATTAAGTTGAACTTGAATTGTTTATAAAAATGATCTCGAATTTTTGCCAGATTTGCTCTATCTCTTCTAGTTTCGGAGATATCGCGACTATTATAAAAATTATCTCGAATTTTTACCAGATTTGCTCTATCTCTTCTAGTTTCGGAGATATCGCGACTTTTATAAAAACGATCTCGAATTGTTGCCAGATTTGCTCTATCTCTTCTAGTTTCGGAGATATCGCGACTTTTATAAAACTTAAGTTGAACTTGAATTGTTTATAAAAATGATCTCGAATTTTTGCCACATTTGCTCTATCTCTTCTAGTTTCGGAGATATTGCGACTTTTATAAAAATGATCTCGAATTTTTGCCAGATTTGCTCTATCTCTTCTAGTTTCGGAGATATCGCGACTTTTATAAAAATGATTTCGAATTGTTGCCAGATTTGCTCTATCTCTTCTAGTTTTGGAGATATCGCGACTTTTATAAAAATGATCTCGAATTTTTGCCAGATTTGCGCTATCTCTTCTAGTTTCGGAGATATCGCGACTTTTATAAAAATGATTTCGAATTTTTGCCAGATTTGCTCTATCTCTTCTAGTTTCGGAGATATCGCGACTTTTATAAAAATGATCTCGAATTTTTGCCAGATTTGCTCTATCTCTTCTAGTTTCGGAGATATCGCGACTTTTATAAAAATGATCTCGAATTTTTGCCAGATTTGCTCTATCTCTTCTAGTTTCGGAGATATCGCGACTTTTATAAAAATTAAGTTGAACTTGAATTGTTTATAAAAATGATCTCGAATTTTTGCCAGATTTGCTCTATCTCTTCTAGTTTCGGAGATATCGCGACTTTTATAAAAATTAAGTTGAACTTGAATTGTTTATAAAAATGATCTCGAATTTTTGCCACATTTGCTCTATCTCTTCTAGTTTCGGAGATATCGCGACTATTATAAAAATGATTCCGAATTTTTGCCAGATTTGCTCTATCTCTTCTAGTTTCGGAGATATCGCGACTTTTATAAAAATGATCTCGAATTTTTGCCAGATTTGCTCTATCTCTTCTAGTTTCGGAGATATCGCGACTTTTATAAAAATTAAGTTGAACTTGAATTGTTTATAAAAATGATCTCGAATTTTTGCCACATTTGCTCTATCTCTTCTAGTTTCGGAGATATCGCGACTATTATAAAAATTATTCCGAATTTTTGCCAGATTTGCTCTATCTCTTCTAGTTTCGGAGATATCGCGACTTTTATAAAAATGATCTCGAATTGTTGCCAGATTTGCTCTATCTCTTCTAGTTTCGGAGATATCGCGACTTTTATAAAAATTAAGTTGAACTTGAATTGTTTATAAAAATGATCTCGAATTTTTGCCACATTTGCTCTATCTCTTCTAGTTTCGGAGATATCGCGACTTTTATAAAAATGATCTCGAATTGTTGCCAGATTTGCTCTATCTCTTCTAGTTTCGGAGATATCGCGACTTTTATAAAAATGATCTCGAATTGTTGCCAGATTTGCTCTATCTCTTCTAGTTTCGGAGATATCGCGACTTTTATAAAAATTAAGTTGAACTTGAATTGTTTATAAAAATGATCTCGAATTTTTGCCACATTTGCTCTATCTCTTCTAGTTTCGGAGACATCGCGACTTTTATAAAAATGATTTCGAATTTTTGCCAGATTTGCTCTATCTCTTCTAGTTTCGGAGATATCGCGACTTTTATAAAAATGATCTCGAATTGTTGCCAGATTTGCTCTATCTCTTCTAGTTTCGGAGATATCGCGACTTTTATAAAAATGATCTCGAATTTTTGCCAGATTTGCTCTATCTCTTCTAGTTTCGGAGATATCGCGACTTTTATAAAAATGATCTCGAATTTTTGCCAGATTTGCTCTATCTCTTCTAGTTTCGGAGATATCGCGACTTTTATAAAAATGATCTCGAATTTTTGCCACATTTGCTCTATCTCTTCTAGTTTCGGAGATATCGCGACTTTTATAAAAATGATCTCGAATTTTTGCCAGATTTGCTCTATCTCTTCTAGTTTTCGGAGACATCGCGACTTTTATAAAAATGATTTCGAATTTTTGCCAGATTTGCTCTATCTCTTCTAGTTTCGGAGATATCGCGACTTTTATAAAAATGATCTCGAATTTTTGCCACATTTGCTCTATCTCTTCTAGTTTCGGAGATATCGCGACTTTTATAAAAATGATCTCGAATTTTTGCCAGATTTGCTCTATCTCTTCTAGTTTCGGAGATATCGCGACTTTTATAAAAATGATCTCGAATTTTTGCCACATTTGCTCTATCTCTTCTAGTTTCGGAGATATCGCGACTTTTATAAAAATGATCTCGAATTTTTGCCAGATTTGCTCTATCTCTTCTAGTTTCGGAGACATCGCGACTTTTATAAAAATGATTTCGAATTTTTGCCAGATTTGCTCTATCTCTTCTAGTTTTGGAGATATCGCGACTTTTATAAAAATGATCTCGAATTTTTGCCAGATTTGCGCTATCTCTTCTAGTTTCGGAGATATCGCGACTATTATAAAAATTAAGTTGAAATTGAATTGTTTATAAAAATGATCTCGAATTTTTGCCAGATTTGCGCTATCTCTTCTAGTTTCGGAGATATCGCGACTTTTATAAAAATTAAGTTGAAATTGAATTGTTTATAAAAATGATCTCGAATTTTTGCCAGATTTGCTCTATCTCTTCTAGTTTCGGAGATATCGCGACTTTTATAAAAATTATTTCGAATTTTTGCCAGATTTGCTCTATCTCTTCTAGTTTTGGAGATATCGCGACTTTTATAAAAATGATCTCGAATTTTTGCCAGATTTGCTCTATCTCTTCTAGTTTCGGAGATATCGCGACTTTTATAAAAATGATCTCGAATTGTCGCCAGATTTGCTCTATCTCTTCTAGTTTTGGAGATATCGCGACTATTATAAAAATTATCTCGAATTTTTACCAGATTTGCTCTATCTCTTCTAGTTTCGGAGATATCGCGACTTTTATAAAAATTAAGTTGAACTTGAATTGTTTATAAAAATGATCTCGAATTTTTGCCAGATTTGCTCTATCTCTTCTAGTTTCGGAGATATCGCGACTATTATAAAAATTATCTCGAATTTTTGCCAGATTTGCTCTATCTCTTCTAGTTTCGGAGATATCGCGACTATTATAAAAATTATCTCGAATTTTTGCCAGATTTGCGCTATCTCTTCTAGTTTCGGAGATATCGCGACTTTTATAAAAATGATCTCGAATTGTCGCCAGATTTGCTCTATCTCTTCTAGTTTCGGAGATATCGCGACTTTTATAAAAATTAAGTTGAACTTGAATTGTTTATAAAAATGATCTCGAATTTTTGCCAGATTTGCTCTATCTCTTCTAGTTTCGGAGATATCGCGACTATTATAAAAATGATCTCGAATTTTTGCCAGATTTGCTCTTTCTCTTCTAGTTTTGGAGATATCGCGACTTTTATAAAAATGATCTCGAATTTTTGCCAGATTTGCTCTATCTCTTCTAGTTTCGGAGATATCGCGACTATTATAAAAATTATCTCGAATTTTTGCCAGATTTGCTCTATCTCTTCTAGTTTCGGAGATATCGCGACTATTATAAAAATTATCTCGAATTTTTGCCAGATTTGCGCTATCTCTTCTAGTTTCGGAGATATCGCGACTTTTATAAAAATTAAGTTGAACTTGAATTGTTTAAAAAATTATCTCGAATTTTTGCCAGATTTGCTCTATCTCTTCTAGTTTCGGAGATATCGCGACTTTTATAAAAATGATCTCGAATTTTTGCCAGATTTGCTCTATCTCTTCTAGTTTCGGAGATATCGCGACTTTTATAAAAATTAAGTTGAACTTGAATTGTTTATAAAAATGATCTCGAATTTTTGCCAGATTTGCTCTATCTCTTCTAGTTTCGGAGATATCGCGACTTTTATAAAAATTAAGTTGAACTTGAATTGTTTATAAAAATGATCTCGAATTTTTGCCACATTTGCTCTATCTCTTCTAGTTTCGGAGATATCGCGACTATTATAAAAATTATCTCGAATTTTTGCCAGATTTGCTCTATCTCTTCTAGTTTCGGAGATATCGCGACTTTTATAAAAATGATCTCGAATTTTTGCCAGATTTGCTCTATCTCTTCTAGTTTCGGAGATATCGCGACTTTTATAAAAATGATCTCGAATTTTTGCCAGATTTGCTCTATCTCTTCTAGTTTCGGAGATATCGCGACTTTTATAAAAATTAAGTTGAACTTGAATTGTTTATAAAAATGATCTCGAATTGTTGCCAGATTTGCTCTATCTCTTCTAGTTTCGGAGATATCGCGACTTTTATAAAAATGATCTCGAATTTTTGCCAGATTTGCTCTATCTCTTCTAGTTTCGGAGATATCGCGACTTTTATAAAAATGATCTCGAATTTTTGCCAGATTTGCTCTATCTCTTCTAGTTTCGGAGATATCGCGACTTTTATAAAAATTAAGTTGAACTTGAATTGTTTATAAAAATGATCTCGAATTTTTGCCAGATTTGCTCTATCTCTTCTAGTTTCGGAGATATCGCGACTTTTATAAAATGATCTCGAATTTTTGCCAGATTTGCTCTATCTCTTCTAGTTTCGGAGATATCGCGACTTTTATAAAAATGATCTCGAATTTTTGCCAGATTTGCTCTATCTCTTCTAGTTTCGGAGATATCGCGACTTTTATAAAAATGATCTCGAATTTTTGCCAGATTTGCTCTATCTCTTCTAGTTTCGGAGATATCGCGACTTTTATAAAAATTAAGTTGAACTTGAATTGTTTATAAAAATGATCTCGAATTTTTGCCAGATTTGCTCTATCTCTTCTAGTTTCGGAGATATCGCGACTTTTATAAAAATGATCTCGAATTTTTGCCAGATTTGCTCTATCTCTTCTAGTTTCGGAGATATCGCGACTTTTATAAAAATTAAGTTGAACTTGAATTGTTTATAAAAATGATCTCGAATTTTTGCCAGATTTGCTCTATCTCTTCTAGTTTCGGAGATATCGCGACTATTATAAAAATTATCTCGAATTTTTACCAGATTTGCTCTATCTCTTCTAGTTTCGGAGATATCGCGACTTTTATAAAAATGATCTCGAATTGTTGCCAGATTTGCTCTATCTCTTCTAGTTTCGGAGATATCGCGACTTTTATAAAAATTAAGTTGAACTTGAATTGTTTATAAAAATGATCTCGAATTTTTGCCAGATTTGCTCTATCTCTTCTAGTTTCGGAGATATCGCGACTTTTATAAAAATGATTTCGAATTGTTGCCAGATTTGCTCTATCTCTTCTAGTTTTGGAGATATCGCGACTTTTATAAAAATGATCTCGAATTTTTGCCAGATTTGCGCTGTCTCTTCTAGTTTCGGAGATATCGCGACTTTTATAAAAATGATCTCGAATTTTTGCCAGATTTGCTCTATCTCTTCTAGTTTCGGAGATATCGCGACTTTTATAAAAATTAAGTTGAACTTGAATTGTTTATAAAAATGATCTCGAATTTTTGCCAGATTTGCTCTATCTCTTCTAGTTTCGGAGATATCGCGACTTTTATAAAAATGATCTTGAATTTTTGCCAGATTTGCTCTATCTATTCTAGTTTCGGAGATATCGCGACTTTTATAAAAATTAAGTTGAACTTGAATTGTTTATAAAAATGATCTCGAATTTTTGCCAGATTTGCTCTATCTCTTCTAGTTTCGGAGATATCGCGACTATTATAAAAATTATCTCGAATTTTTGCCAGATTTGCTCTATCTCTTCTAGTTTCGGAGATATCGCGACTTTTATAAAAATGATCTCGAATTTTTGCCAGATTTGCTCTATCTCTTCTAGTTTCGGAGATATCGCGACTTTTATAAAAATGATCTCGAATTTTTGCCACATTTGCTCTATCTCTTCTAGTTTCGGAGATATCGCGACTATTATAAAAATTATTCCGAATTTTTGCCAGATTTGCTCTATCTCTTCTAGTTTCGGAGATATCGCGACTTTTATAAAAATGATTTCGAATTTTTGCCAGATTTGCTCTATCTCTTCTAGTTTCGGAGATATCGCGACTATTATAAAAATGATTCCGAATTTTTGCCAGATTTGCTCTATCTCTTCTAGTTTCGGAGATATCGCGACTTTTATAAAAATGATCTCGAATTTTTGCCAGATTTGCTCTATCTCTTCTAGTTTCGGAGATATCGCGACTTTTATAAAAATTAAGTTGAACTTGAATTGTTTATAAAAATGATCTCGAATTTTTGCCACATTTGCTCTATCTCTTCTAGTTTCGGAGATATCGCGACTATTATAAAAATTATTCCGAATTTTTGCCAGATTTGCTCTATCTCTTCTAGTTTCGGAGATATCGCGACTTTTATAAAAATGATCTCGAATTGTTGCCAGATTTGCTCTATCTCTTCTAGTTTCGGAAATATCGCGACTTTTATAAAAATTAAGTTGAACTTGAATTGTTTATAAAAATGATCTCGAATTTTTGCCACATTTGCTCTATCTCTTCTAGTTTCGGAGATATCGCGACTTTTATAAAAATGATCTCGAATTGTTGCCAGATTTGCTCTATCTCTTCTAGTTTCGGAGATATCGCGACTTTTATAAAAATGATCTCGAATTGTTGCCAGATTTGCTCTATCTCTTCTAGTTTCGGAGATATCGCGACTTTTATAAAAATTAAGTTGAACTTGAATTGTTTATAAAAATGATCTCGAATTTTTGCCACATTTGCTCTATCTCTTCTAGTTTCGGAGACATCGCGACTTTTATAAAAATGATTTCGAATTTTTGCCAGATTTGCTCTATCTCTTCTAGTTTCGGAGATATCGCGACTTTTATAAAAATGATCTCGAATTGTTGCCAGATTTGCTCTATCTCTTCTAGTTTCGGAGATATCGCGACTTTTATAAAAATGATCTCGAATTTTTGCCACATTTGCTCTATCTCTTCTAGTTTCGGAGATATCGCGACTTTTATAAAAATGATCTCGAATTTTTGCCAGATTTGCTCTATCTCTTCTAGTTTCGGAGATATCGCGACTTTTATAAAAATGATCTCGAATTTTTGCCACATTTGCTCTATCTCTTCTAGTTTCGGAGATATCGCGACTTTTATAAAATGATCTCGAATTTTTGCCAGATTTGCTCTATCTCTTCTAGTTTCGGAGACATCGCGACTTTTATAAAAATGATTTCGAATTTTTGCCAGATTTGCTCTATCTCTTCTAGTTTCGGAGATATCGCGACTTTTATAAAAATGATCTCGAATTTTTGCCACATTTGCTCTATCTCTTCTAGTTTCGGAGATATCGCGACTTTTATAAAAATGATCTCGAATTTTTGCCAGATTTGCTCTATCTCTTCTAGTTTCGGAGATATCGCGACTTTTATAAAAATGATCTCGAATTTTTGCCACATTTGCTCTATCTCTTCTAGTTTCGGAGATATCGCGACTTTTATAAAAATGATCTCGAATTTTTGCCAGATTTGCTCTATCTCTTCTAGTTTCGGAGACATCGCGACTTTTATAAAAATGATTTCGAATTTTTGCCAGATTTGCTCTATCTCTTCTAGTTTTGGAGATATCGCGACTTTTATAAAAATGATCTCGAATTTTTGCCAGATTTGCGCTATCTCTTCTAGTTTCGGAGATATCGCGACTATTATAAAAATTATCTCGAATTTTTGCCAGATTTGCGCTATCTCTTCTAGTTTCGGAGATATCGCGACTTTTATAAAAATGATCTCGAATTTTTGCCAGATTTGCTCTATCTCTTCTAGTTTCGGAGACATCGCGACTTTTATAAAAATGATTTCGAATTTTTGCCAGATTTGCTCTATCTCTTCTAGTTTTGGAGATATCGCGACTTTTATAAAAATGATCTCGAATTTTTGCCAGATTTGCTCTATCTCTTCTAGTTTCGGAGATATCGCGACTTTTATAAAAATTATTTCGAATTTTTGCCAGATTTGCTCTATCTCTTCTAGTTTTGGAGATATCGCGACTTTTATAAAAATGATCTCGAATTTTTGCCAGATTTGCTCTATCTCTTCTAGTTTCGGAGATATCGCGACTTTTATAAAAATGATCTCGAATTGTCGCCAGATTTGCTCTATCTCTTCTAGTTTTGGAGATATCGCGACTATTATAAAAATTATCTCGAATTTTTACCAGATTTGCTCTATCTCTTCTAGTTTCGGAGATATCGCGACTTTTATAAAAATTAAGTTGAACTTGAATTGTTTATAAAAATGATCTCGAATTTTTGCCAGATTTGCTCTATCTCTTCTAGTTTCGGAGATATCGCGACTATTATAAAAATTATCTCGAATTTTTGCCAGATTTGCTCTATCTCTTCTAGTTTCGGAGATATCGCGACTATTATAAAAATTATCTCGAATTTTTGCCAGATTTGCGCTATCTCTTCTAGTTTCGGAGATATCGCGACTTTTATAAAAATTAAGTTGAACTTGAATTGTTTAAAAAATTATCTCGAATTTTTGCCAGATTTGCTCTATCTCTTCTAGTTTCGGAGATATCGCGACTTTTATAAAAATTAAGTTGAACTTGAATTGTTTATAAAAATGATCTCGAATTTTTGCCAGATTTGCTCTATCTCTTCTAGTTTCGGAGATATCGCGACTATTATAAAAATTATCTCGAATTTTTACCAGATTTGCTCTATCTCTTCTAGTTTCGGAGATATCGCGACTTTTATAAAAATGATCTCGAATTGTCGCCAGATTTGCTCTATCTCTTCTAGTTTCGGAGATATCGCGACTTTTATAAAAATTAAGTTGAACTTGAATTGTTTATAAAATGATCTCGAATTTTTGCCAGATTTGCTCTATCTCTTCTAGTTTCGGAGATATCGCGACTATTATAAAAATGATCTCGAATTTTTGCCAGATTTGCTCTTTCTCTTCTAGTTTTGGAGATATCGCGACTTTTATAAAAATGATCTCGAATTTTTGCCAGATTTGCTCTATCTCTTCTAGTTTCGGAGATATCGCGACTATTATAAAAATTATCTCGAATTTTTGCCAGATTTGCTCTATCTCTTCTAGTTTCGGAGATATCGCGACTATTATAAAAATTATCTCGAATTTTTGCCAGATTTGCGCTATCTCTTCTAGTTTCGGAGATATCGCGACTTTTATAAAAATTAAGTTGAACTTGAATTGTTTAAAAAATTATCTCGAATTTTGCCAGATTTGCTCTATCTCTTCTAGTTTCGGAGATATCGCGACTTTTATAAAAATGATCTCGAATTTTTGCCAGATTTGCTCTATCTCTTCTAGTTTCGGAGATATCGCGACTTTTATAAAAATTAAGTTGAACTTGAATTGTTTATAAAAATGATTTCGAATTTTTGCCAGATTTGCTCTATCTCTTCTAGTTTCGGAGATATCGCGACTTTTATAAAAATGATCTCGAATTTTTGCCAGATTTGCTCTATCTCTTCTAGTTTCGGAGATATCGCGACTTTTATAAAAATTAAGTTGAACTTGAATTGTTTATAAAAATGATCTCGAATTTTTGCCACATTTGCTCTATCTCTTCTAGTTTCGGAGATATCGCGACTATTATAAAAATTATCTCGAATTTTTGCCAGATTTGCTCTATCTCTTCTAGTTTCGGAGATATCGCGACTTTTATAAAAATGATCTCGAATTTTTGCCAGATTTGCTCTATCTCTTCTAGTTTCGGAGATATCGCGACTTTTATAAAAATGATCTCGAATTTTTGCGAGATTTGCTCTATCTCTTCTAGTTTCGGAGATATCGCGACTTTTATAAAAATTAAGTTGAACTTGAATTGTTTATAAAAATGATCTCGAATTGTTGCCAGATTTGCTCTATCTCTTCTAGTTTCGGAGATATCGCGACTTTTATAAAAATGATCTCGAATTTTTGCCAGATTTGCTCTATCTCTTCTAGTTTCGGAGATATCGCGACTTTTATAAAAATTATCTCGAATTTTTGCCAGATTTGCTCTATCTCTTCTAGTTTCGGAGATATCGCGACTTTTATAAAAATTAAGTTGAACTTGAATTGTTTATAAAAATGATCTCGAATTTTTGCCAGATTTGCTCTATCTCTTCTAGTTTCGGAGATATCGCGACTTTTATAAAAATGATCTCGAATTTTTGCCAGATTTGCTCTATCTCTTCTAGTTTCGGAGATATCGCGACTTTTATAAAAATGATCTCGAATTTTTGCCAGATTTGCTCTATCTCTTCTAGTTTCGGAGATATCGCGACTTTTATAAAAATGATCTCGAATTTTTGCCAGATTTGCTCTATCTCTTCTAGTTTCGGAGATATCGCGACTTTTATAAAAATTAAGTTGAACTTGAATTGTTTATAAAAATGATCTCGAATTTTTGCCAGATTTGCTCTATCTCTTCTAGTTTCGGAGATATCGCGACTTTTATAAAAATGATCTCGAATTTTTGCCAGATTTGCTCTATCTCTTCTAGTTTCGGAGATATCGCGACTTTTATAAAAATTAAGTTGAACTTGAATTGTTTATAAAAATGATCTCGAATTTTTGCCAGATTTGCTCTATCTCTTCTAGTTTCGGAGATATCGCGACTATTATAAAAATTATCTCGAATTTTTACCAGATTTGCTCTATCTCTTCTAGTTTCGGAGATATCGCGACTTTTATAAAAATGATCTCGAATTGTTGCCAGATTTGCTCTATCTCTTCTAGTTTCGGAGATATCGCGACTTTTATAAAAAATTAAGTTGAACTTGAATTGTTTATAAAAATGATCTCGAATTTTTGCCAGATTTGCTCTATCTCTTCTAGTTTCGGAGATATCGCGACTTTTATAAAAATGATTTCGAATTGTTGCCAGATTTGCTCTATCTCTTCTAGTTTTGGAGATATCGCGACTTTTATAAAAATGATCTCGAATTTTGCCAGATTTGCGCTGTCTCTTCTAGTTTCGGAGATATCGCGACTTTTATAAAAATGATCTCGAATTTTTGCCAGATTTGCTCTATCTCTTCTAGTTTCGGAGATATCGCGACTTTTATAAAAATTAAGTTGAACTTGAATTGTTTATAAAAATGATCTCGAATTTTTGCCAGATTTGCTCTATCTCTTCTAGTTTCGGAGATATCGCGACTTTTATAAAAATGATCTCGAATTTTTGCCAGATTTGCTCTATCTCTTCTAGTTTCGGAGATATCGCGACTTTTATAAAAATTAAGTTGAACTTGAATTGTTTATAAAAATGATCTCGAATTTTTGCCAGATTTGCTCTATCTCTTCTAGTTTCGGAGATATCGCGACTATTATAAAAATTATCTCGAATTTTTGCCAGATTTGCTCTATCTCTTCTAGTTTCGGAGATATCGCGACTTTTATAAAAATGATCTCGAATTTTTGCCAGATTTGCTCTATCTCTTCTAGTTTCGGAGATATCGCGACTTTTATAAAAATGATCTCGAATTTTTGCCACATTTGCTCTATCTCTCTAGTTTCGGAGATATCGCGACTATTATAAAAATTATTCCGAATTTTTGCCAGATTTGCTCTATCTCTTCTAGTTTCGGAGATATCGCGACTTTTATAAAAATGATCTCGAATTTTTGCCAGATTTGCTCTATCTCTTCTAGTTTCGGAGATATCGCGACTTTTATAAAAATTAAGTTGAACTTGAATTGTTTATAAAAATGATCTCGAATTTTTGCCAGATTTGCTCTATCTCTTCTAGTTTCGGAGATATCGCGACTATTATAAAAATTATCTCGAATTTTTGCCAGATTTGCTCTATCTCTTCTAGTTTCGGAGATATCGCGACTTTTATAAAAATGATCTCGAATTTTTGCCAGATTTGCTCTATCTCTTCTAGTTTCGGAGATATCGCGACTTTTATAAAAATGATCTCGAATTTTTGCCACATTTGCTCTATCTCTTCTAGTTTCGGAGATATCGCGACTATTATAAAAATTATTCCGAATTTTTGCCAGATTTGCTCTATCTCTTCTAGTTTCGGAGATATCGCGACTTTTATAAAAATGATCTCGAATTTTTGCCAGATTTGCTCTATCTCTTCTAGTTTCGGAGATATCGCGACTTTTATAAAAATGATCTCGAATTTTTGCCACATTTGCTCTATCTCTTCTAGTTTCGGAGATATCGCGACTTTTATAAAAATGATCTCGAATTTTTGCCACATTTGCTCTATCTCTTCTAGTTTCGGAGATATCGCGACTATTATAAAAATTATTCCGAATTTTTGCCAGATTTGCTCTATCTCTTCTAGTTTCGGAGATATCGCGACTTTTATAAAAATGATCTCGAATTTTTGCCAGATTTGCTCTATCTCTTCTAGTTTCGGAGATATCGCGACTTTTATAAAAATGATCTCGAATTTTTGCCACATTTGCTCTATCTCTTCTAGTTTCGGAGATATCGCGACTATTATAAAAATTATTCCGAATTTTTGCCAGATTTGCTCTATCTCTTCTAGTTTCGGAGATATCGCGACTTTTATAAAAATGATCTCGAATTTTTGCCAGATTTGCTCTATCTCTTCTAGTTTCGGAGATATCGCGACTTTTATAAAAATTAAGTTGAACTTGAATTGTTTATAAAAATGATCTCGAATTGTTGCCAGATTTGCTCTATCTCTTCTAGTTTCGGAGATATCGCGACTTTTATAAAAATGATCTCGAATTTTTGCCAGATTTGCTCTATCTCTTCTAGTTTCGGAGATATCGCGACTTTTATAAAAATGATCTCGAATTTTTGCCAGATTTGCTCTATCTCTTCTAGTTTCGGAGATATCGCGACTTTTATAAAAATGATCTCGAATTTTTGCCAGATTTGCTCTATCTCTTCTAGTTTCGGAGATATCGCGACTTTTATAAAATGATCTCGAATTTTTGCCAGATTTGCTCTATCTCTTCTAGTTTCGGAGATATCGCGACTTTTATAAAAATGATCTCGAATTTTTGCCACATTTGCTCTATCTCTTCTAGTTTCGGAGATATCGCGACTTTTATAAAAATGATCTCGAATTTTTGCCAGATTTGCTCTATCTCTTCTAGTTTCGGAGATATCGCGACTTTTATAAAAATGATCTCGAATTTTTGCCAGATTTGCTCTATCTCTTCTAGTTTCGGAGATATCGCGACTTTTATAAAAATTAAGTTGAACTTGAATTGTTTATAAAAATGATCTCGAATTGTTGCCAGATTTGCTCTATCTCTTCTAGTTTCGGAGATATCGCGACTTTTATAAAAATGATCTCGAATTTTTGCCAGATTTGCTCTATCTCTTCTAGTTTCGGAGATATCGCGACTTTTATAAAAATTAAGTTGAACTTGAATTGTTTATAAAAATGATCTCGAATTTTTGCCAGATTTGCTCTATCTCTTCTAGTTTCGGAGATATCGCGACTTTTATAAAAATGATCTCGAATTTTTGCCAGATTTGCTCTATCTCTTCTAGTTTCGGAGATATCGCGACTTTTATAAAAATTAAGTTGAACTTGAATTGTTTATAAAAATGATCTCGAATTTTTGCCAGATTTGCTCTATCTCTTCTAGTTTCGGAGATATCGCGACTTTTATAAAAATGATCTCGAATTTTTGCCAGATTTGCTCTATCTCTTCTAGTTTCGGAGATATCGCGACTTTTATAAAAATTAAGTTGAACTTGAATTGTTTATACAAATGATCTCGAATTTTTGCCAGATTTGCTCTATCTCTTCTAGTTTCGGAGATATCGCGACTTTTATAAAAATGATCTCGAATTTTTGCCAGATTTGCTCTATCTCTTCTAGTTTCGGAGATATCGCGACTATTATAAAAATTATCTCGAATTTCTGCCAGATTTGCGCTATCTCTTCTAGTTTCGGAGATATCGCGACTTTTATAAAAATGATCTCGAATTTTTGCCAGATTTGCTCTATCTCTTCTAGTTTCGGAGATATCGCGACTTTTATAAAAATGATCTCGAATTTTTGCCAGATTTGCTCTATCTCTTCTAGTTTCGGAGATATCGCGACTTTTATAAAAATGATCTCGAATTTTTGCCAGATTTGCTCTATCTCTTCTAGTTTCGGAGATATCGCGACTATTATAAAAATTATCTCGAATTTTTGCCAGATTTGCTCTATCTCTTCTAGTTTCGGAGATATCGCGACTTTTATAAAAATGATCTCGAATTTTTGCCAGATTTGCTCTATCTCTTCTTGTTTCGGAGATATCGCGACTTTTATAAAAATGATCTCGAATTTTTGCCAGATTTGCTCTATCTCTTCGCGACTTTTATAAAAATGATCTCGAATTTTTGCCAGATTTGCTCTATCTCTTCTAGTTTTGGAGATATCGCGGACTATTATAAAAATTATCTCGAATTTTTGCCAGATTTGCTCTATCTCTTCTAGTTTCGGAGATATCGCGACTTTTATAAAAATGATCTCGAATTTTTGCCAGATTTGCTCTATCTCTTCTAGTTTCGGAGATATCGCGACTTTTATAAAAATGATCTCGAATTTTTGCCAGATTTGCTCTATCTCTTCTAGTTTCGGAGATATCGCGACTATTATAAAAATTATCTCGAATTTCTGCCAGATTTGCGCTATCTCTTCTAGTTTCGGAGATATCGCGACTTTTATAAAAATGATCTCGAATTTTTGCCAGATTTGCTCTATCTCTTCTAGTTTCGGAGATATCGCGACTTTTATAAAAATGGTCTCGAATTTTTGCCAGATTTGCTCTATCTCTTCTAGTTTCGGAGATATCGCGACTTTTATAAAAATGATCTCGAATTTTTGCCAGATTTGCTCTATCTCTTCTAGTTTCGGAGATATCGCGACTATTATAAAAATTATCTCGAATTTTTGCCAGATTTGCTCTATCTCTTCTAGTTTCGGAGATATCGCGACTTTTATAAAAATGATCTCGAATTTTTGCCAGATTTGCTCTATCTCTTCTAGTTTCGGAGATATCGCGACTTTTATAAAAATGATCTCGAATTTTTGCCAGATTTGCTCTATCTCTTCGCGACTTTTATAAAAATGATCTCGAATTTTTGCCAGATTTGCTCTATCTCTTCGCGACTTTTATAAAAATGATCTCGAATTTTTGCCAGATTTGCTCTATCTCTTCTAGTTTCGGAGATATCGCGACTTTTATAAAAATGATCTCGAATTTTTGCCAGATTTGCTCTATCTCTTCGCGACTTTTATAAAAATGATCTCGAATTTTTGCCAGATTTGCTCTATCTCTTCTAGTTTCGGAGATATCGCGACTATTATAAAAATTATCTCGAATTTTTGCCAGATTTGCTCTATCTCTTCTAGTTTCGGAGATATCGCGACTTTTATAAAAATGATCTCGAATTTTTGCCAGATTTGCTCTATCTCTTCTAGTTTCGGAGATATCGCGACTTTTATAAAAATGATCTCGAATTTTTGCCAGATTTGCTCTATCTCTTCGCGACTTTTATAAAAATGATCTCGAATTTTTGCCAGATTTGCTCTATCTCTTCTAGTTTCGGAGATATCGCGACTTTTATAAAAATGATCTCAAATTTTTGCCAGATTTGCTCTATCTCTTCGCGACTTTTATAAAAATGATCTCGAATTTTTGCCAGATTTGCTCTATCTCTTCTAGTTTCGGAGATATCGCGACTATTATAAAAATTATCTCGAATTTTTGCCAGATTTGCTCTATCTCTTCTAGTTTCGGAGATATCGCGACTTTTATAAAAATGATCTCGAATTTTCGCCAGATTTGCTCTATCTCTTCTAGTTTCGGAGATATCGCGACCTTTATAAAAATGATCTCGAATTTTTGCCAGATTTGCTCTATCTCTTCTAGTTTCGGAGATATCGCGACTTTTATAAAAATGATCTCGAATTTTCGCCAGATTTGCTCTATCTCTTCTAGTTTCGAAGATATCGCGACTTTTATAAAAATGATCTCGAATTTTTGCCTGATTTGCTCTATCTCTTCTAGTTTCGGAGATATCGCGACTTTTATAAAAATGATCTCGAATTTTTGCCAGATTTGCTCTATCTCTTCTAGTTTCGGAGATATCGCGACTATTATAAAAATTATCTCGAATTGTTGCCAGATTTGCTCTATCTCTTCTAGTTTCGGAGATATCGCGACTTTTATAAAAATGATCTCGAATTTTTGCCAGATTTGCTCTATCTCTTCTAGTTTCGGAGATATCGCGACTTTTATAAAAATGATCTCGAATTTTTGCCAGATTTGGTCTATCTCTTCTAGTTTCGGAGATATCGCGACTTTTATAAAAATTAAGTTGAACTTGAATTGTTTATAAAAATGATCTCGAATTTTTGCCAGATTTGCTCTATCTCTTCTAGTTTCGGAGATATCGCGACCTTTATAAAAATGATCTCGAATTTTTGCCAGATTTGCTCTATCTCTTCTAGTTTCGGAGATATCGCGACTATTATAAAAATTATCTCGAATTTCTGCCAGATTTGCGCTATCTCTTCTAGTTTCGGAGATATCGCGACTTTTATAAAAATGATCTCGAATTTTTGCCAGATTTGCTCTATCTCTTCTAGTTTCGGAGATATCGCGACTTTTATAAAAATGATCTCGAATTTTTGCCAGATTTGCTCTATCTCTTCTAGTTTCGGAGATATCGCGACTTTTATAAAAATGATCTCGAATTTTTGCCAGATTTGCTCTATCTCTTCTA